>NW_012026905.1:1037588-1038272 GCF_000956235.1 Wasmannia auropunctata | reverse complement strand
TGAACAATCGTTACTAAATAATTGTAATTTATTTTTTCTTTTCTAATAAACTTGTATTCTTACGTATATTCGCTGGAACTCCGTCTCCTTATACTTCCGTACAATTCTCGCACGTTCGCCCGAGATCAACGTCTTCGTCACGTTCGCTTGTACCCGCGTCGCGAAGTTCGCTGTCCGTTTTCCCGAAAACTTCTTCCCGTCTGAAGATCCATCTTACGTAGCATTCCAATTTCCAGCCTCGAGAGTAACCCGAGACCGCGCGGGTAAATGCCGGGTAAAATACCATCTTGAAATATCTGACGCGCCCCTCTCTCTCTCTCTCTCTCTCTCTCTCACACACACACACAAATCGCTGTCGATATTTTAACGCGCCTGGTCCAACGCGTCTCGGTGAGACGTCGTCGAGTGATTAACATTCACGGTATTCGCTCGCGAGCAAAGACAATTTTCAATCGGCGTTTACAGAGAACGTCGCGCGATACACGTCTCTCGGCGTTTCGACACGCGCGGTCCGCGTGTGTCTTCGCGAGAAGGCGAGAAACGCGGGAAGACACGTCCTAGGAGTCACACGAGGAATTAATATAGCTCGACAGCGTGGCGGGAGTGATTATTATCCGCGCGAGCCTCTCCCCCGCTTTGAGCGCAGCGTGATTACGCGCGCTCGCGCGCGCGCACGCACGCAAT
>NW_012026905.1:1036319-1037568 GCF_000956235.1 Wasmannia auropunctata | reverse complement strand
GTGTGTGTGTGTGTGTGTGTGTGTGTGTGTGTGTGTGTGTGTGTGTGTGTGTGTGTGTGTGTGTGGTGCGACGCACATATGTACCGAGGCGCGCGCGTATGTGCGTCTTATTGGCGGAAATCCACGCGCACGCACACGTGCATCCCGATCCCTGGTGTGTCCACCGCCCTTCCCTCTCGCGCCGCGCATCTACATATGTAATTAGCGACACGGATTACGGGTATATCATCCCGCGCGGGCTTGTGTACATACGCGTGTAATACACGCATATGCGATTAACATCTGGCTGTGCCGGCGACGGCGACGACGACGACGACGACGACGACGACGACGACGACGATGACGATTGTGCCGCGCCGCACGTCGGTACACACACGCTGTTTGCAGCCATATGCTCCACACACACAGGGTGTGCGTGTGCGTTGGGGGGGTGGGTGTGTGTATATGCGGGGTATGCGTGTTAATATCGGATCCCGAAATTAATCCGGAACGCGCAATTAGTAAGATGCGTCTGACCGTCAAGATACAATAACCCGTTTTTTTTCGAGGTGAGACAGAGAGGGATGGAGAAAGAGGAATAAGAGAGAGGGGGTGAAGAGGGAAATAGAAAGCTGTCAATTATATTAACGTTAACGCGAGGCTTCGCGTTTCATTGCCATTATCGTGTTTTTGAAATCCATTAAGCTGCCCTTTCAAGACACGCGCCGCATTATTAACGTTATTAATTTATCATATTATCTATTAAACGAATTTCACGTCATCGCTAAATAATTACGCGCAAACACACACACACACACACACATACACAGCAATCCGTTGGACGCGTTTTCATTTTTACTAATCCGCGCGACTTAATTATCCGTAATTAGACTCGATAATTATCAAAGTGAGACAGGTCGCAAGTGTTGCGTTTGATTTCCGCCCGCGCGCCACCCTTCGCTTCCCTCCCACCCTTATTTCGCGGTGCTTCTTCTCCTTTGTAATTTTCCGAATACAGGTCGCTCTGTCTCTGTTCCTTTTTTTCTTCTCCCTTCCCTGCCTCATCCCCCAACAGCTTGTTCCCTCCGCGTCCTCGGTAGGCCGAAACTTGGTGCAATTACTTTGCAGCGCGTGCCGTCATCGAGTCCCGCGAATGCATCTCGCGACATATGCACCACGTTGCCAATATCGAGTAAGATCGCGCGACACGCACACCTGCTCGCGCGAAAGAGCGTATGTGCGCGTATGCATATATATATATATATATATA
>NW_012026905.1:1024622-1036299 GCF_000956235.1 Wasmannia auropunctata | reverse complement strand
ATATATATGTATGTATGTATGTATGTACGTATGTGTGTATGTGCATTTGTGTGTGTGTGTGTGTGTGTGTGTGCATACGGGTGCACCTGTGCACGGGGATGCGCGTATGCATACAGCGCGCGCGCGCCCGCTCCTATGTAACCATCTCGGTAATACATATGTTTATACATACAAGAACGTACATATACATACATATAGAAACGCGAGTATATATACAGATATATGATATATATATATATATATATATATATATATACACACAATATATATATCTCTGCACATCGCGTGTGACAATGGTACACCGCGTTTCAGACCGATCGACCGACCGACCGACCGACCGAGCGAGCGAGCGAGTGAGCGAGCGAGGGAAGATCCCCCCCTTTCATCCCCCTTACTACCTCTCGTACTCCCGCGGCCGCCGTTCCGCCCGCGAAAATTAATAAAGGTACAATTAATAAAAATTACATATTTTTCATCCATCGGCGCGGGGGATGAGGAAGAGGATGGGAGCGTGCCGGCGGTCGAGGGGGCTAGAGAAGGGGGTAGAGGTTGTACGCCGCGTGTGCGCGCCTTCGACCTTTTTTTTTCCTTCGTTTTTGCGGGGGCTCGTCCTCCCCCTCGCCGCCGCCGCCCGCGCTCTCGCGGTTGCCGAGTTTTCCCTCCTCGCTCTCTCTCTCTCTTTTTTTTTTTTGCTTTTTGCAATACCGGGACGAGCGAGGCGGGCTTTCTTGCTATTTAAGGGCGGCTGCGGGCGATATTGTAGCTGCGCCGCCCCGGGAAATATGGGCGAATTTGGTTATTAGGCATCGCCGCCGCGGCCGCCCCGGCAATTTTTACGGGGCCACTCTGCCGCGATACTTTTTTCCCTCCTCCTGTTCTTCTTTTTTTTCCCTCGTGTGTAGGTATGTCGCTGCTTTGGGAAAGAGGGGGGAGGGAGTAAGTAAAAGGCATCGATTGCATGGTATACCACACGCACGCACCCTTTCCCTCCTATTCCTCTTTCCTCCTTTCCCCGATGATATAGTGTTCTAGATTACGTAACTTCCATTCTTTTCCATTCGTTTTTAAATTGCCATCTGACTTGGTGACTTTGTTCTTGCACCATTTTTGCAAAGTTTTTTATTACATTTTAGTGCTTTATCGTATTGCTAAATTATTTAAATATCCTCATTTATTATTACATTAGTATATTAATATATTTTAATTTGTATTAATTGTGTCACGCAGTAAGAGAAATATTGCATTATTAATAGTGTACACAAGGCAAGAATTAATAAAGATTTATCGAACCTTGAACCCTGAATCAATATAGTCCTCTTTCAGTGAAAAAAATTTCGAAACTTTTTCAATCAAATTAAATTAAAAATTCATATTACGTAGGTTAGTAGCGGGATTGTCGCTCTAAAAGACGGTAGAAATTGAAATAGGAGTGAACGCATTTAAAATTCTCGAATTAAAATTTAAGATGCTTTTAGCGAACGATAGCGTACGGTGATTGTGCGCTGAACGCGATTCTCTAAAAGGGTACGTTTCTAATAATTACTTCTAATGAATGTATCCGTCTGTCCTCGTGTATCTAATCTAGCGTTGTTCGCGTTTTCTCGCGGAAACTCCAGAGGGGGACAGGGAGAACAGGAGGAGGTGGAGGAGGAGGATTTCGGGTGGTAGATTTCGGGAGGGAAGCAACAACCGGTCGGCTAATTCGCGTAAACAAAAACACGAGGGCACACGCCTTTTACGCGAGGGATCGCGTAACTGCGCGCGCGAGAGAGCGAGAGGTGAATGTGAAAAAAAAAAGCAAAATAGAATAAAGAGGGCGAATCAGTGATGTCGGCGCTCATACACACCCCCTCCGACGAAAAAAGCGCTGCGGGTGCATACTGGGTGCAAACCCCCGGCAACTCGGCTCCCTTTCCTCCCGCCCTCCCTCTACCTTCCCCCCCCCCGCCTCTTCCCTCGCTGCCCGTATCCCGCGCGTCCTCCCCTCTCGCTCACCGCGAGGGAGGCGAAAAATTTAATTACAAAAAAGTTTTGGCATTCCGTCAGTTTGGTTTTAGTCGCGATATATCGTCCAGAAATTTCGCCTCACTCTCTCTCTCTCTCTATCTCTATCTCTATCTTCCGCGCCCCGTTTTCATCCTTCGGTTTCTCATCTCGCCGTTCCATCCCTTCCCCCCTTTTTCCTCTCTCTCTCTCTCTCCCTCTCCCTCTCTCTCTCTCTCTATCTATCTATCTATCTATCTATCTATCTCACTCTTTCTCTCGAGGTCGGCAGCCTCGCTACGGTCGCGCGCGTATCTGTGGTTTATTCGAGCCCGCCTCGAACCACACACACACCCTCCCCTCGCCACCCGCGGTCCATCCCTACCGCCCCCCCCCCTCGCTCCCCCCTCACATCCCCGTTGGCCGCCCACACTTTTTATAAAGCGCCGTTATATAATATTTTATTAATAATGCGATAGAGTCCAACGAGAATACCCGCCACCACCGCCACCGCCGCCGCCGCCGTCGCCGCCGGAGTTTCGAAGGCTGCGGTGGCGAACGGTGCATCCCCGAGGCCGAGAGAGTATCAGCGTCAATAACCGGGAATATTTCGCGGGAGAAACCCGGCCCCGGCCATCGCCGCGATTTTTCAACCCCCCCGATTCCTATATATATTTACCGAGGGAGGAATTCCGACTTATTTGTCGGTTATCTCCGTACGGTTTAAAATGCGCGGCGTGCGTTAATCGAAGTTTTTCGAGAAACTATAGGCATTTGTCATATGTGGTACAAGTTCAATTTTCCTCGTTACAGAGATCTAATTGAAGAATTCTATCTTCTAATTTATGTAATTTTTTTATTCCAAAAAAAAAAAAAGGGAAACATTCCTGAAGGAATTGAGAAACTTCAGTTGTATAATTTCTCGTTGAGGTCCCGTGTTTAAGAATCGCGATGTATTTAAAGGCAAAAGGGTAACCTAGTTTCTTTTCGAGAAAACTCGAGACGATCTAAATTTTATCTTCTCGAAGTTTCAGAGTGATTCCTTCAAGCATCTTATAGAGAAAGCGGATTATTACTTTGGGCCATCCCCGGGATTTAGCATCTTGCGATCGGGAGAGCGCTCTCGGGATAGTTAATCTAAATTTTATTTTCTAAACTTCGGGGACAAATTCTCGGAGTCCTTGGAAAAAGTGGCTCTAGTCCTTCTAGAGGAACCTCTCCTACGGGGGAATCCGGCATTAAATCCGGATCCGGGGCAAATTGTTTTAGATGTGCTTCACCGCACACCTAATTAACATTCCGATCGGCAACACGTGCACGCGCGCGCGTGGAGGGCCCCCGAAAAAGGGCCGGCCCCCCGCTCGTGTGCGCTTTTTCCACCGTGCGTCGCGAAGCTACGGCCCGGGGGTTATATCCCCGGGAATTATTTGCGCCGCTGCGCGTCGTTCGATAGCTCTCGAAGAAGAGCTAACGAACGTACGAACGGACGGACGAACGAACGAACGAAGGGACGGACGGACGGACGGACGGACGGACGGACGGACGGACGGACGGACGGACGGACGGACGGACGGACGAACGAACGAACGGACGGACGGATGGACGAACGAACGAACGAACGAACGAACGAACGAACGAACGAACGAACGAACGGACGAACGGACGTGCAGAGCCGAAAAGTCAAATAAGCAAAAAATGAAAGCCGGACTCGATCGATCGATAGCGCGCGGGACTATACATTGATAGCCGCGGGGGTATACGAGACGACTCGAAGGGGCAGCGCGGGGGAGGACGAAGGGGGAGGAAGCGGCAGCGGCTGTGGGAGTACGGATGAGGGGGTGGCACGGCCGAGGGTTGCGCGAGGCCGACCGGTGAGAGAGTCCGGCGTCGCTGAATTCTTTTTCCAGGAGTAAGAGGGAGGGAACGAAATAACTGGCCAATTAGCGATTTTATTGAGAATTTGTCAAGTTTCGCCCCGGGGACACGGCCGCCGTCCGCCGGGGGCCCGGGACCGGCAGTCTTCGCGGCGAGGGGAGGAGGAGGGTGGGCGAGAGGACGGAAGAAATTGCTTCTCCTGCTTCCGCGTTTTCGTCTCCCCCCCCCCTCCCCCTCCGCCCCTTATCCCGGCCGCAATCCCCCGCGGGCCTTTTCTTCGACCCAATTATCCGTCGCTTTTTCACAAAAATCAGCGCGACAAAGTTTGCGCCAGCTGTAAAGGTTATCGATTCTTCCCTACGTCGTGATTGAATTATTGGGTCACTAAGTAATTAATTCTGATTTAGTAATTAAGCTCGTAATAGCCCGGGGAGGTAATAGCGTGCACGGTGGATTTTTGAAATTGTCTTTCTCGAACGAGACCGCGGCAGTGGCCAAGGATTGAATATCTTCGTGTCGACTGTAGAAGGATTCGAATGTCTTGTCGCTTTTTCATCGTTCGAACTTCTCCGTCTCGTGAATGGGGGGGGGGGAAGAGAGAGAGAGAGAGAGAGAGATAGAGAGAGAGAGAGATCTACCTCGCGATAGATCATTAAACAGTTTTCCATCAATTCGCCTCATCGATTTCCCTCGCGACGATTCGTGCGAAACGTAAATCGGAAACATAAAAATTGCCGCCGCGTCATGATGAAACGTACGTCGAAATGGGCGCGATTAAAGAGTCGATTTACCATCGACGGTAATTCAGCCCGCCAAGGTCCCGCCGAATTATGCAGCAACAATTGTACGACACAGTAAGTGCGGATCGGTGGATGGTCCCTCCAGCCCTCTCCCACCCTCCCCCTTCACCCCTTCCATCGCCGCCCCTCGATGTAAACCCAATTTTCTGTCCGCGCAATTTCCAGCCGCGGGTACCCCGGCGAGCTGTAGAACCGGGAGAAATAATTGTATTACCCGGTGGCACGACAGAAGTTAGAATTTAAACCGCAAGGTCGCTCACTCGAATTGTGTTTGCGGACGACAGAACTCCGGCGGGAGGGGGGGGGAGGTGGGCAGGGGGGAAGGGGGTGTCCCGGGCGCGCGAGGCGTGTGTGCGAGAGCGAGTAATCGATTTCGGTGGGCCGCAAGAAAGCTCTCAGACGACCGAAACTTCGTTATCCGGACACCCCCTCCTCCTAGGACACCCCCTCCCCCCCCGTTCCTCCTTCCGCCGCGAGAGCGCAGCGCGACGGGCCTACTATCGTCGCGCAGCTGATACGTCGACAGTCCACGAGGGCAGTTTCGTACAGTGCGCGAATTACCAATTTCGTTTTCTCCCTTTCTCGCGGACGCGCGCGGATACAAAAATTTACGTGCCGCGTTGCGAGGGGGACCAAGTCGCTGTGTAAAATGCGAAGCACTGAGGCTCGTTTACATCAAAGTTATTTTTAAGTAAGGCTTAAAATTCTGTCTGTCTCTCTTTAAAACTTTGAGAGAAAGAGAGAGAGAGAGAGAGAAAGAGAGATAGTTTTAGACCTCGTTTAAAAATCAAAATAGTGTTGCAATCGGGCTAAGAGAAATCTAGGAGTTAAAGAGATAGTTCGACTCATATTAGCGTTACAGCGAAATAAAATTTAATTGAAATATTTATTATTAGAATCTCTATCGATCCTAAAATTAATTTCCTGAAGTTCTTAAAAAAAATTGCCACATCGCTGTTGCGTATCGATTAAAGGGCACAGAAGGATGCAGAACCGGTAAACTGCAAGGGCGAAAGTTTGTAGGGGAGCGAGAACGACGGGGGTAGGGGATGAAAGCGAAGCCCTACTTTTCCGAGCATTTATGTGTGTCACCGATTTAGTTAAATTATTAATTTATTAAATGAGAAAGGGTCGTTAAAAAAAACAGTAAATCTTAAATTAATGGAATGAGCGAAGGGGTCAAGGCGAGTCGCGTAACGTAGCCTAGATTTTATGCCGCAATTATTCTTCATTTTTTTGAGCCGCCTCATCGCGCGTCCAGCCCTTCTCTTTCCCTTGCAGCGACGTCGGCCCCATCGACGTATTGCAGGCCGTCAGAATGTATATTTTTTGACGAGTTTTCCGGGAGGGATGGGAGAAAGGAATGGAAAGGCCTAGTGCAAGTTCCCGGAGACTGACAGGAAGGTAGATAGAAGGGAAAGAAAGAGAGAGAGAGAGAGAGAGAGAGAGAGAGAGAGAGAGAGAGAGAAAGTTCAAAATAGCGGCGAAGGGGGATGAGAAGGTAGGAGGGAGTGTAGAGCGCAGAAAGAAGGATAAAGAAGAGCGTTAGAAAAGGAGAAAAGAGAGAGAGATAAAGGATGGAGGATGGAAGGATAGAGGGAGAGAAAGAGGCACGACGGAAGCGAAAGGGGAATAAAAAGCTGGCAGAGTGAGGCAAGTGGGACGAAGAAGGGAACGGTGACGTGGCGGGAAGGGATAAAAGAGGGAAAACGAAGAGGCTAGACAGACAGAGGGAGACAACGCGGACAGGGGGACAGGGGGGGGGAGGACGGAAGGAGGGCGAGGGCGAAGCTCGCAGATAGGGAGGGTAGGGCGGCAAGGGGGAACGGCGAACGGAAGAAGGAAAGGGGAACGGAGAAAGGAGAGAGGGCTGGACGGCCGGCTGGCGAGGGAATCGAAGGGTGTACGACGGAGAAAGAGGGCGGAAGGAAGGAAAGGGGGATAGAGGTAGAGGAATAGAGAGAGAAAGAGAGAGTGAGGGAGCGAGAGAGCGAGAGAAGTGTATATACCGGGGTATAGACGCGCGGAGAGAAGGCGAAGAGGAAAGTGAGCGAGAGGCGGAGGAGAAAGAGGAGGAGGAGGAGGAGGAGGAAGAGGAGGAGGAGGAGGAGGAGGAGGAGAAGGAGGATGAGGAGGTAGTGCAGGAGGTGGGGGACGCAAAGATTGGTGGTCTCCCTCTCGACGACCACCCTCAACCGACCGAACCGCCCTCCCCGCGGCCCTCCGATCCAGCCGTTTCGCTCTCAACCCACCCCCCCACGGCATCCCGCGAACTGAGGACAAAAATCAATATGAACGTGTAGCCATTTCTCTTTAATCTGCCGCTTACTGGCTAGGAACCGAACCGAACTGCGTCGAACCAGAACCGGACTGGTCGGCGCGGCCTCTTTCCGTGCTGGGCCGGCGCGCGAGCGGAGGGAGGATGGGGAGGGTGGATTCGCGTCTCCCCCTTTCCCTCCCCTCCGCCTCCCGGTCCCCTCGACCCACCTCCCCTCGGCGGCCCTACCACCCTCTCGCGTTGCCGCCGCCGCCGCCGCCGCCGCCGACGTTTTCGAGGCTATCGAAATTAGTACCTACCCGTCATCGGCTACGAAATGCGAGGAATTTTCGATACGAGTCCCCGGCCTACCCTACCTATCACCCTACCCTCTCGCCCTGCCGCAACCACCTCGCGCCGACCGTCCACTCTACCTCCCCCGCGGATCCAGTGTGCCCCGCCCCCGCTCCCCTCGAGCCCTGCAGTCACCTCGACCAACTTTTTCAACTCGAACCCTCCGTACGCACACGTGGGAGGCGGAAGGATGATAACACGGACGTGTCCGGAGGTGACTGAACCCTACGTATTTTTCAGACAAGTGAGTTTCGGGGGCGTCCAGATTTTTCGGAAACGAACGGGCGGTAAGAGTCTCCTCGCGAGGGGTGAGGAGGGGAAGGGTGGAGAGGGGGGTGCGCGCGACTCCGACGCGGGCTAATTTCCGGAATTACCAGAATTTCGTGGCGAGCGAGATGTATTCGAGATTCTCGCGAGATCTCTCTCTCTCTCTCTCTCTCTTTCTTTCTCCTGATGGGAAAATTTTCGGACGAGAGAGGAAAGAAGGCCGCCGTTTGATTGTACTCGTCAGTATTTCGTCAGTTCGTAGTTCGAAGCTTGGAAGTTTGGAACGTATCCGGTATCGCGTAAAATATTTCGCTCTCCATGTACATACACATGTACATACGCACACACATTGCAGCGCAACGCGCGCGGAGCTGCGTTAAATCCGCGAATAAATAAATTTCGTAATTTACGTAACGCGCGCATTTAGAACGTCCGAATGTCCGTGCGTTTTTAAACTCGTTTAATAATCGTCATGCCGCGCGCGCGCGCTTGCTATCCTTCCCCTCGCCCTCCCTCCTTCCCCGGTATATATGTATAGCCGTCCCTAGCGAAAATTTGTTTTCCCGTTTATTATCTCGAAAACACAATAATCATTTTAATAAATGCGCACGAGCGAGCCGGCACGAACGGTGACGGCGGCATTTGTATTCGAGCGCAGGCACCGCGGATTAAAATCTCCGAGTTTCGTCGTCCCTCCCGCCTCGCGTCCCCGCCGATCGGGGTCTCGCGATCTGGCGCGCGTCGACATTTTCGTCCCCCCTCCCCTCCCGAAAGAAATTCCGGCTTCGCACCTTGCGATCGAATAATTTATAACTGACTACTATTTAGCGATTTTCCTCGATTTCTTCTTGGTTTTTTTTATTACCGCACATTTACGTCTTCATCACATATTAATTCCCAAAGTGTTATTAAATTTTTGTATGTATCTATAATTCTTCGCATGAATTTTATTGATTTTATATTGTACATACGCTTGTATATGAATTTATTGCTTTGAAATAATGCGTATATATGTATACGTATATATTAATAAGCTGATCGGAACGTTTATTTTTGCTCGCAGCTTCGCGCGACAGCTTAATTCTTCAGGCGCGATTCCTTCGGGGCTTTCGGCCAGCGCTTCGCGCCAGCCGATAATTCTCGCGGTCCGCGGGAAAGAGAATGCCGCGGCGGTTGCTCGGATACTCAACAGGCTCGCGAGCGATACGACCAGCGATACGGGCGGTAGGAGCGGTTTCGCGATTTGCACGAACGAGCCGGCACAATTCAATTCGCGCTCGCTCTGTGTTCGATCACCCGGCGGTTTTTCGGGATGCTCTACGGGCGCTCGCGCGGAGTGGCGAACGGTGCGGGACCACCGCCGCCGCCACCAGTTTCACGTGTGTTAACTCCTTCTAAATTCATCCCTTCAGCTTTTAAGTACTCGCTCGGGTCGTAGTGTTGAATCAAGATGTTGAAGTCAATCGAGTTTAGAGGCCACTCGGGCCAGTATTTATCTATAGAGAACGGAATTCACGATTTAAAAGTCAAAGGTGTTTCGGAGATTATACAAGCGTAATCCTCTTGGAGATAATTGATAATTCCATAAAACAGAGGTCGGAATTTTCGGTCACCGAACTTTATGGCCCGTCGCCTGTTTTACTTTTTGCACGTAATAATAATAATTATTATAATAATTTTTACTCGCATTATCATTATTATTATTATATTTTGAATTATATTATAAATTTGTGGACATTTGCTCTTCTCTCGCATTCTTTCTTGTTATGCAAATATTTAATTAATATTCTTCGATCTCTAAGCCCTTACAAAAGTCGAGAATAATATTGTCATTTGGCCTTCTGCAGATGAACTCAACTTAGCCAACCTCTTTAAAGCGTATCAACGAAGGCATTAAAAAAAAGATTAACCAGAGAAGACAATCTTCTCCCTTCCCCCTCTAACCCTCTAACTCCGATGTAAAAATAGGAACGTGTGGGTCTCGCCGACCCAATTCGATCGCGCGCTCCGCGTGTCTTCGCCTCGCGATCGTCTCGTCGTTTCCATCCCATCCCGCGGACTCTCGTTTCGCCGCGACCGCAAATATCGCTTCGCCGCCGATTAATTATTTCGCGCGCGCGCGCGGCATCGAGGATCGCGTCGCGCGATTTTTCTCCGAGCCCGTCCAACGAGCGGATCGTGCGCGCGCGTTGGGGACGCGCGTTTCCGCGTTGCCGAGCGGCGGCGGTGGCGCAACTTTTAATTTCTCTCCCACGACTTTAACGCATTTTTCATCGCGGCACCGGGCACAAGTTATCGCGCGGGCTTTTTTTTCAACGATCGCTGCGCGAGCGCGAGCGGGAGATTTATTTCGCCGCGCGCGCGGCCTCACGTTCGTTGCTGCAATATTCAGTGGCTCGAAGCTTCGAGGCTCGCTCGCTCGCTCGCTCGCTCACTAACGTCGCCGCGGTAGTTTCGTGATCGCGCGATTACCTGGACACACCACCACCACCACCACCACACCACCACCACCACCACCACCACACCACCACCACCACCACCACCACCACCACCACTACCACTACCAGCGTCGGCCACGGCCCGCTGGTATACCGCGTATATAGATTATTGATCAGGTAATGGGGGTATTTTTGGCGAGAGCCAACGATTCCGGAGAAACGCTCCTCTCCTTTGTAAGCTTTGCTTTTGCAGAAACGCGCCTGAGTGTACCACACAGGACGAGCAACCGGAGGGGGGGGGGAGGATGGGAGGAAAAAATTCGCGCGACCCACTTTGCGGACGCGTCCGTGCCGCCGGTGAAATATAAAAATCCCGCTCTGTCCCAGAAAGATCCGTTCGCGATCGTCCGGAAAGGGTTAGACGGGACCGTCTGATCCAACGATTCTCCCGCGTTTCTTTTAATTCCTTCGACTTCGGGGACCAGTAGATTCCGGCGAAAAATTCGTTTCTTCATTAAACTACTTCATCTTAAAAGAAAGGATATTTTATAGCTACCTACCCCGTGACGTAAGCATTATTTTAAATATCCGGTCAAGATGATTTGCAGAGGAGGAAGCGCTCGACGACGCGGTGGGAGGGAGAGGGGATAGGGGTCGAAGAATTTCAAGAAAATTCCTGCCGCGACAACAACAGTTGTCGTTCCGCTATACTCCTTTTTCCGCGCGCGCTCCTAGGGTCGACCGGCTGCTGGTCCGGCACTCGAGATTTATACGTTAGCGATACGCAGCTGCGATGCATAGGACTCGGGGAGCTTATGGCGAGCTCGGGTGCCTGCGCGGGTTACGCGGACAGCAGCTCGCCCTACGGTGCCGCTGGTACTACATATAGATTATTGATCAGGCAATAACTCAAGGACTAGTTGGGGTGCATATTACCGCCGGGGCGGGGGCGCGGGCGCGACGCTCCGGCTGCCGTTGCCCGTACGTTGCGCGACGGTTATGCTAATTAAAGGCAACCTTTCGGCCGTGAGAGCGAGAGAGAGAGCAAGAGAGAGAGAGAGAGAGAGAATGGCTTGATGCGTGGACGCGAGCACGCGCGCGTACCAACGCGCGCGGCTGGTGCGCGATGACCATTCGCGTGGACCAGATAGATGGTTATCCCGCGACGAGAGCCGATCATGCACCGCGCTACCGCCCGTCGTGCAATATCCCGCGTGCACACACCGCACAACACCGCGGGGGCACGCGCGCGGCACCGACGACGCGCATCCTGGGATTCGCGCCCCATTCGTTCGCGGATGGCGGACGCTCGTAAAACCTCGATTCGCCCCGCCGAATCTCGCGTTTTCGCTCGAATTTTCGCCGCGTCCTGGACCATGTCCGGCCCGCGTCCACCCCTCCGCTTCCGCTTTCCCATACGGGGATATCTTTTTGTTGAAGGAACATTTCTTTTTGTTCTCTCTTTTTTTCGCAATCTTTGGCGCGTGACTTTAACGGTTCGTAACCCACGTTGCTTTTGTCGTAGATCGCAGCTCGACGGGGGTGTTGTACAAGGGCGCGTGGTATTACTTAGGGCAAATCTGCTTTTTACGACACGCACATGCCGTCGAGCGTGAGAGCACAAGCTGCTGAGTAAAATTTGGTATAAGATTACCTACCAGGTAGCCATGTTAAATTGTCATCAGCTAGATTATCATATGGCA
>NW_012026905.1:1009152-1024602 GCF_000956235.1 Wasmannia auropunctata | reverse complement strand
GAGAGAGAGAGAGAGAGAGAGAGAGAGCCGGTCGGGCGTCATTACGAACACATGCGACTGTCCGTTTCGCGGGAAGTACGTATACACCGGGGCGCAGCGAAGTGGAAGAAGTGTGTCACGTACTCGCGAAAGTAGAGCTCGCAAAGCTCCCCCTCCTCCACCCCGGTAAATGTACCGCACGGATCCCACGTTAGCTTGTAAATTCTGAGCGGGCAACGTAAACAAATAGTTTATAATACGCTTCGTCTGAATATCGAGTTGTGTGTTGCGGCCGCGACGGAGGAAATTCCCAAATAATGTTCCCCGGGAAGAGGGGAGTTGCCCTCGCGGACGCTGTCTAAATTTTAAAATAAAATATCCCTTTCGTTTCCAGCGATGGCATGGCACTGTCAACTGCCCGCCCGCGTTAATACGAATCACGTTAATCGAGGTCTCGACGAAAATCGACCAGGCAAGAGAAAACGTCAGAAGTACCGATGTGCATTTATTTCGAAACTCGTTGTCACGAGTCCCGCCCCCCCCCCTTCCCTCCCTCCCTCTCCCGACCGAACGCGAATCGCGCAAGACGCGATCGTATCGATAAATGACTTACGGGTGCTACGAATTAGACTTGTATGATGTTTCTTCAATTTTGAGAACCGTCTGCCAATATCGGGCGAACGGGAATCCGGTGATCCTATCGACAGGACGTTTGCGAATAAATCTTCTATCGAGTAGGGAATTAATATCTGTCGAGCGTTTTACTTTAACCCACCCCTCCGAAAAACTGGGCCAACTGGATCTTTCGCGACGAGTCATAAAATAGCGATCCTCGCGGCGCGCCCGCGCGAGGGTGTTTAAAGCAGGCTAGATTATATTTTCACACGAAGCATTCGCGGCACAGAGAGACTCCGATTTCTCTCTCGGTTAAGGAAAGAGGAAAAAGAGAACCGCGTTAGAAATTGAAGTAAGCCGCGGTATGCGCTATTTTCCACCGATGCATGTGTGGATGGAAAACGCTTACTGGAGGGACGAGGGAGGGAGAGGGAGGGAGGAAAACTCTGAGAAATTCATATTTCACGAAGTTGTAATGCTCGGCACACACGAAGATTAACGAAACATATTAATATTACTTTGAAGTCACGTGTGGAGAGTTAAATATTAAGGATTACCGCATTTGCTATCCTCTCTCTCTCTCTCTCTTTCTCTCTCTACCTCTTTCGTCAACAACGAAAAATAACTCGCCCAACGGCGAACCGCGCGCGCGGCGGATTTCCGATATTAATGAGATTACGTAAGTCTCTTATCTAACGTAAAATCATTAAGCGTGTCCCGATTATGTAAGACACCGTAACTACGCCGGGGTGGGATTATCGCGTTTTAATACTCGGGAGCTTAGGAGAGAAAATGCGCGTTCGTAAGATTCGTTCGCGCTCGCGTCGTCGAATGCGATCTTTTTTTTTCTCACACTCTCTCTCTCTTGCTGCTCCCTTTCCGAGAAGGTCCCGCGGATCGGGACGTCGAACGTTAATAATTGGCTTGGTAATCGAAATTCGATTTCCACGTACAAATCGCACGATTTGTCCATTTAAATCCGCGACGCTTGACAGAAGCAAGGGGAGGGGAGAGGGAAGCGAATGGAGCTCCCCGATGCGCGGACGTTTTGCTGCCTGCGAGAGCAGCCGATACTTATTGTGCAATCCGCGAGAGCTTCCGAAGACTTAAAGTGCACCGACGATTTCCACTTTGCAAAGCAATGCATCCACGCCGACCAATCGATAAGCCGCCACTTCGCGATAAGACGAAGTACAGGTCTCTCTCTCTCTCTCTCTCTCTCTCTCTCGCTTTCTCTCTCGGCCCTTCGCTTCCCGCCCCTCCCTCTCGGCCTCCCTGGCCGACAGGCCTGCGAGTAGTCACCGGGAAACTACGTACCGGGTGACCCGGAAAGAGCTCGCGCGGCTAACGGCTTATTTGTCTCCCCCCCCCCTCCCCCGAGGATGAGAGAGAGCGGAGGGCCGAAAGAAGGGAATGGGCGATTTTTAAAAGAAGAAGAGTTTAATTACGCGGAATAATTTGAAACGAATGATTCGTTACACGACGAATCTATCGACAAATTCTTGATTCTTTTAATTAAGTCGATGTACAATTTGATTACGGCGTTCTATAAACGGCGAGTAAAGCGGAAAATTTAGGACGTTATACGGGAATTGATCCGACACACATTGACGTTTGCCTTCGGGAATGATTTGACATCCATTAAGGAATCGAGCGAGAAAGAGAAATATGCCAATTGAGAACTTTTCGAAATAGAACTTTCTTGAAATTCAAGGAGTTTTGCAATTCGAGGACCTTTTAAACCTTAAGGATCTAAAAAGCTGTAGGATTTATTCGACAATCTTGCGATGTTAGTAAAGATCTGATTATTTCAATTGAAATTATTATCTCGATCGATTTGATACTTTCAATAAGCGAGCAATGTTAAAATAGAAAATCTGAAGATCTTGAGATGTCAGGCGAATTTTTTTGTGTGCACACTGACAGAAAAATGTATGATATTTATAGCTGTAATTGCACAGTAAAATAATTATGGTTAAAAGCTCCATTTTTACAGTTATTACTGCAATTCTAATATAATAATATTATTTTATTTTACAAAAAATATATATACAGTTGACACGGAAATCACTATAAATTAGTTAAATGTAAAATAGTTAAATTCTGGTAATCGCACTCATTTTTTTTTTGCTCAGTGTATATGTATACATATACATCAATCGAGCAGCCTATAGGCGCACCTGTTAGCGAAGCTCGCGATATATAGACGCGATTTTATAAACCTAAAGCATATTCCGAGGAGCGCGAGGACGGCGACGAGCCACTAGAAGACTAAGAGGATTCTCTTCTTCGAAAAAAAAAGAGAAGCAGAATAGCGAATGGACGAGGACGAGGGATAAGCAGGTCGGAGGAACAGTAGGTGGGGATGGGGGCAGAGGCGGAGGAAGGACTAGAGAAAGGAGTTGCGGGGGATGATGTCCGAGTGAGCGACAAGAGCCTTTCTTCCTTTACCGTGGCATTTTCCATAAGTGGATCGTTACGTCGATCCCCCGAGCTAGAAAGAAAAGAGAGAGCGGGCGAACGAGAGAGAAAGAGAGAGAAGAAGAAGAAGATTCAAAGAAGAATCGATGCATGCAAGGCACTTGCTAAAGAGGAAAAAAAGGGAAGAATAACTCCTAATAAAAATACGCGACAAGGGTACGCGCGAAGAGCCTGAAACAACACGCTACCCTTTCGCGGATCAGGATACATTGCGAAAAAGAGTTCGCGACATATCTGAGAAAATATTCCGAACCGACTAATAAGATGGGGGATTCGAGTTAAGTAAAGCATGCGGGTAATTAAAAATATTCCAAGAAAAGAAGGTATTTCTTAAACTGATGCATTTACCTAATTGCATGGCAAATAATTAAGAATGTAATTTAATGGAATTATCATTAAAATATATTCCCTTTCTAAGTTCATTATAAGGCTATAATTTAATTGACAAACCCCTGAAAAGGTTTTTAAATTATCTGTCGAAATAGCTTTCAATATGTGTGTCTGCGTTAAAATAAACAAATTTCTCATTTAACATTTATCTGTGACAGTTAAAGTTTATCCGTGAAATTTCTTTCATCTAAATCAGATCAAACACATTAAACTCTATCTAGCAATATTATTTCGTTATCCTCTTATTATATATATATATATATATATATATATGTATATATATATATATATATATGTATATATATATATATATATATACGCAGCTCATAAAAGTCTTCCCGAACGACATATATCCCACCTGCATTTTGCGATACCACGGCCGAGAGAGAGAGAGAGAGAGAGAGAGAGGCAATTAATAGTTAGGAATTAACCGGTTCGGTCCGGTTTCGCGCGTTTACGCAGTAAATTAATCGCGGATCGCCGAACGGCAATCAGCGCGAATATGGTTTCGACAGAGAGCGCGCGGGCTTCCGAAGGCAAGGAGAGAGGCCGACGCGCGCGTACGTGTGTCGTACGTACCAGGATCGGCCAGGATCGCCGATGATCCAGGACACGCGATACGCAACCCTCCGCTCCCGCCCGGTGACCGCCGCCTCTCCCCGCCGATAGCTCGGATTTCGTCGATATGAAACGCGCGCCACCGCGCGCGTTCGCTCGGGTTGCACAACCTCCTCTCCACCCCCCTCCCCATGGGACTGCGCGGAGGGTGGCCGCGGAGGCGGAGGGACGAGGGGGTTGGAGGGACACACCGCCGATGATTCATGAGGCCGTCATCGCGTGACCGAGTGACACGCTCGTGCGCGACTTAATGCTTCTGTAAGGAACAAGACCCCGAAAGCGGTCCTTCTATTCCGCGGATTAGCATAAGTGATTCATCACGCGGCCGGAACGAGCGTGATATACAGGGCAGAATTTCGCGGCAGATCTCGGGCGCGGGCCTGGAACGAACGTTCCAGGAACGGTCGAGAGAACGATACCGAAGTCGTTGAGACTCTAATAACCAAAGGTTTTCGCAAAACTCTGAGAAATTTGATTGCGAGCTCGAAAAATTCGCAAGACCGCGATCGCGCGTCTCCCGATAGCCGGAAAAGATTAGTCGGATGTTTTAGAATTTTAAGTTCCGAAGAATCTGGAATCTTAAGAACTTACGAATGTACGTCGAAATTGGGGCGTTCGATGATCCGCGGGGAGAGGAGGGGGGGGTCCGGAATATTTTCGAAGATTCGCAGATACGTGCAGGAGACCGTCGAGGAGAGAGACCCGGCGGCGCTTCGCCTACTCAAATACACCCGACGCTTCGCCTACTCGGGGAAATTTTAGAAGTCTCGGGAAAACTGAAGGATACGAAAATCTAAAATTCCAAGAATTCAAGGGGAGCCAAGGGCCGCGCGGGAGTATCTCAGGATTTTTCCTCCCTCCTGCCCCCCTCCCACTTCCCCCTTCCGACGTCCTGATATTTACATGTAAATTACAGAGTATAGATGACGTGTATAATTCGGTGCGCGAGGAGAGGATGTCCCCGGAAGGGGATAGGAACCGCGCGCTGAGGGCGGAAACGAGACGTTTAACTTCGGCGTGAGTATGGGGGGGGGAGGAAGGGGGTGGACGAGAGAAATTCGGCACCCGAGCGGAGACATCCTCCCCCCCCCCCTTTCCTCTCTCGCCCTCTCACCCCCTCGCGATATACGGTGCAATGTACTGCGTCACGTCAGTCGGCAGCGCATTATAACGTCGGCTTGCAATCTAACGGCGACGGCGACGGCGACGACGTACAGTCGCGCGGCTCTTCCTCTCTCGCTCCTCTCCACGGGTACTCGTGTAACACGGCCAGCCACCGGGGGCCAGCGCCTTTGTAACGGCGGCGCTGGTGGCACCGTGCATGTAACGAGTTTCCAATAATGGCTCAGCTGCGTACCGCCATTGGCCACGGGGTTCGGCTAAACTATATAGCGAGAGAGAGTGAGAGAGAGAGAGAGAGAGAGGAGGAGGAGAGAGAGAGTTGTGACAGCGACTGCAAGGACGAGGGTGGTGAATCTCACCCTGACTGGTTCCATCTCTCGGCTGCAGTTCCTCCTCCCCCCCCTCTCTCTCTCTCTCTCTGTCTCCCTCTTCCTCCTCTTTTTCTCTCACTTTCTGTATCTTTTGCTCTTTCCCGCTCTCTATCTGCCCGCTTAACCCCTGATACCGCGACTTTATTTCACGAACAAGCCACTCCGAGAGTCCAGTGGTGCTTCCCGTTTCTCGACATGTTTCATTTCTCCGGGAGAGAGAGAGAGAGAAGGCAATTTTGCTGGAAATTCTAAAGAACGCGCTCGTGGTAATCTTTTTCCTATGGATAGGTAACGTCGTTTTGCGGAGGAAGAGGGAGAGGGGAGATACGTGTAAGGATAATTGGAAGTGTAACGTGCTAATCTTCGGCATCTTTCGAAAGGAGGGCATAAGGTATTTATTTGCACGACCGATCGCCGGTTAAATGTTTATTTCAGAACGTATTGTCGGCGAGTCGTCTTATAATTGCCTGCATAATATCGATAATAATTATCGCGTAATTTCATTTTAAACGTATTATTGAGGCGAGACATTAAAAACGTATGCAATTTTTATCATTGTTTTAGATTAATTTCGATTATTAACAACGTCAAGTTAAACTAAAATTGTAACAATCGCGCGAGCTCGCGCATACGTCATTAAATCGTTTAATTTGTTTAATAAAATGGCGCGCAGTTTGCAATAACACGCGCGATTTTCGATGCGTACTACTTTTTCACCCCTCCCCTCCCACCCTCGCTCCCACTCCCTTCGCCTTTTTTTTTATTTCAGCAATAATTACATTCTGCGCTTGATTGACTTTGTCGGCAATCATTGAAATTCCATTTTCCGCGAGCGCGGCGCTCGTGAAAAATCGTCGATTCTCGACTAATTACCTTCCGCCATGTAAACAAAGCTAATATGAAGGCGATGTGTTCGCGAGATTTTCCGAGCGCGCGGAATTCACGTAACGGAGAGGTCAAAAATAATTCATTGTTCTCCCTGTATATTCCCCCTCTCCCCGTTGCCTCCTCTCCCACCCCATCCTCCCCTACGCCCCCTCTGTCCCTTCGAATTCGTGGACTGTGTTAACACCGAGCGAGAATCGAGCGATCGATCTCGCTCGCTCTCCCGCGAGGATTCACTCTCTCGTTGACGTACGGCGTCGCCGTAGATCGATCGTCCCGGTCGCTCCTCTCCGCTCGCTCGGCGCTCAACAAGAATTATTAATCTTCTTATTTTCCGCGAAACAATCTGACGGACACGCGGCTAATTCGCGCGACATTCTCGACATCTCACTCTCCCTATTTAGCCCCTTTTACGAGAGAAAGAATGGCAAACGGTGTCACTCGCGTTTGACTTGCACACAGTTCGGCCGTCCAGCTCGGTGTCAACTTACTGGCTCGCTTGAATCGGACGCGGTTGGAACGGGCGGTGGGGGGAAGAGGGAGCGGGGGTTCCCCCCGCGTGTATCATCGGCGGCGCGACTCGCTCTCTCGCGAGGCCGATTAAACGATCTTGATTGACGCCTGATATATCCCGTCCAGGAGAGCAACCGGGTCCAGCCATTGGTCCGTTTATTTTAGCATTCGGGTCACTCTCGGCGCCGTCGTTTCATTCGCGACAAAGTGACGACAAGCGACTGCCCGCAATTGGGGAGGGGAAAAAAAAAGGAACACGCTCGCCAGCGACGTCTCGCCATTCATCGCGATCTGCGTAAACGCTGCCGAAAATGTGCGCTCCTTCTTGCGAATTAATCTCCTTTAAAAGCCTCGCGCGCGAGGGGCTCATAACGCTTTTTCGCGTCTTATAAATTGGTCGTTAAATTTACGCGGCAAAGCCACGAACGCGTCTCGAGCGGTGCTCGACAATCACTTCTCTCTTTTGTTCTTCCTTTTCTCTCTCTCTCTCTCTGTCTGTTTTTCTTTCTTTCTCCTTCCCTCGCCACCCGAGAGAGCTTCCAGCGCATTTATTTAGTGGGGCGCGAAAATGAAAAATCGCTCGTATCTCGCCGGCGACGTTTGTTCCTCGCATTAAGTAGATACACGCGACGCGCCGAAGAAAATCGACGAGAATGGATGGGCGCCCAGGAATGCGTTCCCCGGGATACGTTCACCGATAAACTAATGCCTGCGATTTCCCGCCGCTTCCGCGGCGGCTCAGCCTAACAGAGAGACGTCCCGCGATTGCGGGGTGACTCTGCGCGCGACGCCCCGCCGCGGGGTGGTGTGACTCGATTTTTTTTTTTCTTTCGGACGTCTGAACAATGACACATTCATCGGCTATACTGAAAACGCGGGTTTTTCCCGTGATTACGAAGGCGAGGATTTTATCTATGAAAGACGTTTGCATGCTAGAAGTTTACGTAAAGCTTGCAAAATGCAAATATTTGTGGCGCGGATCTTTCGTGTGGTATAAAAGTAACACATTACACAGTTGGAAAATTCGTGCTAAATTCAACACGTTTTACGTGTCCCAAATTTTTGTGTTAATATAACACAAGACGAACATGTTAAAGGATAACGCAAATGTTATATATAAAATTAAACAGTGTGCTATTTTAACCCTAAGAAATATTCATCATCAGTTTAACATAAAATATTCAGGTATAGCAATCACATATCTTTAATTAACACGGATATGTTGAAAATTCAATACAAAATTTTAACAAGGGTCGATTTAATAATACAAAATGCTTCTTCCTGTGTGTTGTAATTGGCTTCCGATATACGCTACAGGTACTGAAAATGTGTAGCATACGTGAATTATAAATTTACAATATGCCTGTATCTGTATTGTCGGTGGCTTTTAAATCTTCAATTTTGAAATTTCTTCTCCTTCTCTCCAATTTTATAACAATTATCATAATAATCTCTATTGCTTAATGCACAAAGTTATATATTCGGTATGTAATATGCGAAATTATATTTACACGTACGACACATTGAAAAATGTCTGTAAGTGGACTAAAGACTTTGCAGATTTTTCTATAAAAAGCACAAAGATTTCACAATTAAAAGTGTCTGAAAGCCAAGTATTTACGTAAACCTGCGTAATATAAATATAATATTTGTGGTGCAAATCTTCCGTGATAAAAGTAACGTTACACAATTGACGAGGTGAAGCGGAGATTTGTGTTAAATTTAACACACTTCACGTGTCCCAAACACGAAGAAATTAAGCGCGTCGTCTTCTTCCGATACTATACTTATTCGATACTACTGTGTTTAACAGTTTCCGATTATCCCACGCGTGCCAATCGCCCCTCCGTCCGATAGGGGAACCCGGAAACACGGGGGGAAGGGAGACCGTCTGAAGGCATTAGCGACTTTCGGGACTGATTTTAAAGCGGCGACAAGCGCCTCGCACCACCGTATCGAACCACCATCTTCGATTGCCAACCTCGCGCCCACCCTTCCTCCCTTCGTATGAGAGTGAGAACACAAAACACTTCGTTATCGAAAAATTGATCTTATTAGGCAGGACGCGGTTTCGCCTTCGAAACTTTTCGCCGAACAACCCTCGATTTTCCCACGCGAGGGACCCCCTACTATAAATGTCGACCACGCGTCTTTCAACTTTTAATTGCGAGATAACGCACAGGCTGTGACATTCCCTTGCTTAACTTCACTTTAAATAAGGTCAAAAATGATCAAAAGGATTTGCGATGGCGAATCTGAGAAAATATAGATACGAAATTGTAAACGGTAATATAACTTTTCAAGTAAAATAGTATTGGTGCCGTCAAAAGGTACTTTTTAATAATAATTCTAAATGATTGGAAGTTTTTAAGTAAAGTAATATTTATTCAAAAAAGTTCCATTTTAAAGTAATATTTATTTATTTTTCTTTAAGCTCGTTGTATATTGTTGAATAAAAAGATAAATTTATCAAAGCTTATAAAATCTATAACTAATTTTCTTCAATTGTACCTAATTTCGCACATTTTAAAAAATTGGAACAAAAAAATCTTTGTATTTCTTTCGGACTCCTCCGATCTTATTTTCACTTCCAATTTCAGAGGGAAACAATGTAAAGATAACGAATATCGCGGCTGAAATCGCGCAACTCTCGTCGACGAGATTGTCTCGCGCCGCAGTTCCCGCCGTTTGTCGCTGCAGGCGAATGATTCTTCGCGAATTGTTGATGCTGCGTTACGCAAGATCCGCGTTCGACACGGCGCGGCGCGTGAGTTAATGCGGAAGGTGCATTTACGCGGATGTGTGTGCGCCTGACAAGGCGCGAGCGGAGCGGAGAGAGAAAGAGAGACAGCGCGCGCGAGGATCGAGGAGGGGGGGGGGAGGATTACGGCGAAATCTTTAAACGCGGGCGCCAGATCAAAGGGCTCGCCGGGTAGGATAGCAATTAGTTTCATTAGTAACGAGGTAATTAGCTCTTCGCGGAAATGCTTCGTGGCGCGCGGCCGCGTTTTCGCTATACGAGTTTTCGAACGCCTCGCCCGCGTTCCCCGTCCCGAAACTACGCGCTTTAAAGACCTACCCGCCGAATCTCGCCCCCGGGGGACCGTCGAGGGTGGGGGAGATTTTATCCCGCCGAACAAGGTCGCGAGCGCGAGTCCCTGCCGCTTTCTGCGAGCAAAGAGACCGGGCGATTTGGAGACGGAGCTGAAGCAAGGTTCTCTATACGCGCGTCCCTGAGAAAACGTCTCTCGTTCGCTCTCGGGCGCGAGAGATACCTATCGTGCGCCGTGACCTCCTCCGACGAATTGCGACCTCGGATCTCCCGTTATCCCCGGGATCGTAATTACGTCGCGCAACCTTGGATGATTTTTGAGCTGCTCACTCGCGACGTATACAAGGCCGGCGTAATTACTCGCCGCGCGCCCGCTCAGCCCGACGAGCGCCGAGTTTCGGATTCCCTGCGATTAAGCGGCCCTTACCCCGTCAAGCGCGACGCGAGAAAACTGGCTCTCGAGACAAGTCTCGAAAGAGGTTTTCAGGTTGCCGCCGGGAGATAGAAAATTCTCCGTGTCGGTGTTTGCGCGTCGTCTCGTTTTTCCTGGGAAACGAAGGCGATACACCTGCAGCGGTGGTATCGCGCGCGCTTGCGCGCGCTCGCTCGCTCGCGCGGCCTCTTTTGATAAATATAATTTTATAAGTGTGTACGCGAAGAGGCTATTTTAATTACAAAAGAGAGGAGGCACCCGCGTGTTATTGAGAGGAATTCTGCTGATAACAGAAGGCTCGGAGGGCTAATAACGGGATAAGCCTGCACCGGTCCGGTGCTAGCTGACGGGAGAGAAATAAGGGGCGGGAAAAACCGAGGGGGAAAAGAAAAAGGCCGATTGCCGGTCGGCCGGCCGGCGAGAGAGAGAGAGAGAGAGAGATGCTCTGGCCCTTTCATGCATAAATCGGACACAACATGGCAGGGGGAAACGAGGCGAAGCCACGTCGAAGGTATATACTAGCATCAGCTGAGAAAGGTAATCTCGCCGCTTCCTCGACGACTCATTGTAATTCTACGCTAAATTTCAATCCGCGGCCGAACAAAAGCCCGCGTAGCCGGCTTCCTCCCCTCCCTCCTTCAGCCGTCATCCTCTTGTTTCATCTCTCGTCGAAGCCCTTCAACGTCGCCGGACAATAAATACTTGAACCGCGAGAACGAGAGCGTCAAGGAAGCGTACGAAAAATCATCTAAAAAGAATTGAGCCCTTTTTTCGGGGGGTGGAGGGGAGTAAGAGGGGGAACGGTAAGGGAATGAGTGAAGAACGGCGGAAGGAAAAAGAGAGCACTCGGTGAAAGAAAGGAAACCCCCTTATCTCTTGCGGAGACCGTCTCATACTGGCCGACATTGACTATTGATGTGTAACAAGCGGTCAGGTCTAATATTATTATTATTATTATTGCAAAAATATAGCTTAATTGTTATTAACGTGTACACAATTATTATTGACATGCGATACGTTACTCGCTGCTTGTGTCGTGCTCTTTGCGTCAGATTAATGTCACCGAGATGAAAAAATGGAGGAGTTTCGTCTCGGGAGTGCGCGTAAAGTTCTCGGGGATTTCGAGCGCGTTTGACGAGCATGCGAAATAAAACGGCCCTTTAAGGGCTGCGGCTTTAATAGGACGTCGCGGAAAGGCCAGGGGGGGGGTGAAGGAGAGGAGGGCAAGAAGACTCTATCTCTCCTCTCGGGCGCTGAAAGTCTCTAACGTGCCCGGTCGCTTTCCCCAAGTTTAATTAGGTACGCCCTATGTATCCCTCCCATCCGTGTGTATACAAACCGATACCACGGCGTTCGGTATTGGCGAGGGAAACGGACGTTAGGGATGCACCGCGCGGGTCGGGAGGACGCGAGGGGGGTGGCCTTAAAAGGACTTCAGGGAGAGACGAGGAAAGAGAGAGAAGGCGGCCGCGCGTATAGCACATATGGTGTCTCAGAACTCTATTTCTCTTTGCCGCGAATGTTAAGATGTTCAATTCGGAAATTCTGGAAAAGAAAACGAACGTCAAATAGGTACTCATTAAAAATGAATTGAAATAAAAAATTGGCGGTCTACTTTAAAAATCCAAAATGATAATTAATAATTCAAAAATTCAAGAACACAGGAAAAGTTGAAACAAGTCGAGGTGTCGATAAAATTAAAAATTTTATCAAATGCCGCGAATACCTCATTTTCAATTTCTATAATAATTTATTGAAATATGACGAAAGTACGAATGTGCGAAGAGTGTGAGTCTACTCTAAGCCATTCACAAAAAATCAGAGAGGATCTCAGAGAGGACTAAGCTTTTAGTATATGTATACGACGTTTTGGTAAAATTTTATGGTATCGTCTTGCATAAATCATTCGCACCGGAATCTCCACGCGCGTCCCCCTCGTATCCTTCCCCGGGAATCTGTAATTTTATGTCAATCCGTTGTTCAAATATTTACAAGAACCCGATACATATAGATTTAGACCATTCTCCCGGCGAGTTTATTCGAGAACCCCCGCGAGCGGCGGAGGTCCGGGGGTTCCCGGGACACCCTGTATACGCGTACACGCTGGTCCAGACGTCGTGTGTGCTCGGCGTGGAGGATGAGAGACGGAGGGGAGGGAGGGAGGGAGCGGGAGGAGCGGGGCGGCGCGGGGAGACGCCGGGAAGATGAGGATCGCGGAAATGGACCGTTGCCTGGAGCTTGGAGTCCTACGTCTCCGCGATATAAACGGAGTCTCGAAGCGCTGAATCGGGACGGCGAGGTGCAGGGAGGGGGGCGGGGGAGGAGGAGGAAAAGGCGGTGGAGGAGAGACAGGGTTGATGACAGGGGATGAGGGAAAGGGCCCGACTTTTGTACACGTCAGATTGAAATTTAGCGTGGGATTTCAATGAGCCGCCGAAGTAGCGAGATTACCTCCCCGTCGACTGATACTCCCGGTGACGTTCGCGACTCGACGCAGGACGACGACGATGACGCATCGATCCTCCTTTCCGCCTTCCTCCTCCCTCCCCCTGTTGCCATCCATCGTCTCTTTTTACTTTTCCTCGTTTTTTTTTAATTTTCGAGTTTCTCTCTCCCCCTCCCCCTTCCTCCCTTCATCCCCCGCGCGATGTCTGCTCCGTTCCCGGCGCGCGCGGAATCGCGTCCAATCAGCCTCCGGAGTCCGGGAGTAGCGCCGGATTTGTCGCAGCTCCGAAAGTTCTCCCGCTGATCGCGGAGCTCGACTCGCCGCGCTTAATTCGCCCTTCGGCGAGTGGCTTAGCATCATCCTCTCGTATCGCGCGAGAGATACACAACTTGGCGGGGGAGGAGGAGGGGAAGGAAGGCCGCGCGGGCACGGCCCTTCCCGGCTGAATAATACAGCGTACGCGCGCCTCCCCCTCCGGCTGTAAACTGATTTCGCGTTGCGCCCCGCGAGATAAAGCCTTGCGACGGCTTTCGGCCGCGCGCGACGAGCTTTTCGCGCTTTCGAACTTCGGAATCCTCGGGAATATCTCTCGCCAGTCGATCCCGTTCTCCGCTCTGAAATCGCGAGCAAGCTCTGGGCCGAGATCCTCGGAGCACGAGAATTTGATAGGCAGAAAGGGCAGCGTCCTCGCGACTGTATTTTTATTGTAACAGATATTTCAGTAAATGTAATTGCAGTTTTTCAGAAGCTGTGAGCGTTATACACATAATTTTCCCGACGAGAGATCATTTTTACATTCGCGACGCACTTCCGGGATCCCGGAATGCCAATTGTGCTCTCTACATCCTTCTGATTAGCCGAATGAATGAAAATATTAGTCGAAGCGGAACGCGCGCGCGTCGTCGGACACGAAATGCATATTCGAGAGAGTTCCATCATAGATACGTCTATAAATTCAATCGCGGTGGGGATCGGTTTAAAAATCCATCGGAAGTCGCGTCGATTAATCCGCGAGAGCCGATAGGGGAGAGAGAGAGGAGGGGGGGAGGGGGGGAGGGGGTGCCGGTTCGAAGTGCCGTGTAATCGAGAGATGCGCTTTCTTCTGAAATTTATTCAAAATTCAACGTCCGTTCGCCGCCGCGCCGCGCCGTCGCTGCCGCGCTGAGGATCGAAAATAGCGCGCGTCGACTTCGATTAGGATCGCGCATTATTCAGCAATCCACCGGAACGGATTAGATCGAGAGATGTAAAAGCGGGAGGGGACCGATTAATTAATTCGATTGGCGCACGGATAAGGAGCCTCGTTCCTCATTTAATCATCGAATCCCCCTATCTGAGACATCTGTTTCGGGAGACGCGGATCGAATCTCTCCCCGGACGGCGATGTCTGTTCTTTCCCGCTGTGTCGCCTCGAATTGAAAGGCGAATTAAAATCCACGGTTTACGTTTTGATTTTAACGCGATAACGACTTCCGTGTGGAACGCTCGTGCGGGGAAATCTTCCGAGGGGAGGATAAAAGTGATAAATTAACAAGGAATGATGGACGGTCGCGCGCTTAAATCGCAGGGCTCGCGAATTTATTCGTCGGTACGTTAAGTAAGTCGGATAATTAATTCAAATTGGCGAAATATGCTGCGCTTTATATACGTTTCACGCGCGGAGATAATTCGATGCCCTCGATACCGCGGTCCGCCCGTGGCGGAAAGTATCTCCGCGCGGCGAAGACACTTATTTGATAAACTTAAAACGTTGAAACTTCTCTCCCCGATATTACCGTAAGGTATAAACGATTCGAGGTGACGCCGCGAGAGAAATCGCGAAAGGTATTCTCGGCGCTCTTTGTACATAATAACGTATTCCCGCAAACACGTTTAACGGTAACGCCATTAAGGCGATGCTCCGAAAAACCGCGAATCGACATCGAAATTGATGGAATCTATCAATCCCGACACCGCTCGAGAGCAAGAGAGCTCTTTAAAGTCTTATGCCGAACAGCTGCCGTCATTATTAATTTCGTTCGGTCCAATGACGGAAATTCGTGACCCAATTTGTATCTGAGAATTATTGAAGAGCTCCATAGGAAGGAGCTTTGTATTATTACGTATCTTTGTCTCGCAAGAGCACGAAAAAATATGAAAAAATCTCGAAAAAAATTCCGTGCCGAATCAATTCACCTGAACATTTCATTTCAACAAAATTGTGGATATGCGAGGATTCTGAATAACGGATGATATAATAGGAAATGCAAACTTATTAAGAATATACTTATTAAATTTACAAATTTAATAAGAATACTTATTAAATTACTAAATTAAATAAGAATAATAATTTTTAAATTATTAGATTTAATAAGAATAGCGCGAGAATTTCTTAATAATAATAATATAGGGTGAAAGGGGGATGTCGGGGGAAGGATAATTCTTCAATGTGGACGAATGTAAGTCCCATTTCGTCGAGTCTCTTCGTCGAGGAAGCTCGCGGTGGTCCGGAAGCGAAACTTGTTTGCCGTGTTGTATCGATGTGTCAAAGGGGGAGAGGGAGGGG
>NW_012026905.1:952334-1009132 GCF_000956235.1 Wasmannia auropunctata | reverse complement strand
GTCAGCGACGAGCATACGTTGGCGTAAAGGAGAAAGGGGAACGGACGAAAAGAAACTGCGTCGCGCGAGAGACGCGCGAGAGGACTTGAGAAGCGCCGGCAAGCACGAGAAGTCGCGATCGCGATACGCAGGTATCTCGTGGCCGCGCGAAAGGCCGGTGAAAGTGGGAGGAGGATTGGCGGGAGAGCTCCGTGGGTTCGTAGGATTAATTACTATTATAATGAATTTCATATTACCATAGGAGTTGTGAAACTGCGGATGGTGCGAGTCGATCCCGGTTCCTGGGTGGTGCATGTCCAGCATGGCGTCCGGCTCGCCTCCGCTCTCAGAGCAGTTGCTCAGGGCTAAAACCAAACCGATAGACACACACCTTGCGTTTACACTTCTCATCAGTCCTTATTTGGTATCGTCGTACCATTAGCCCGTTTATAATTTCTTTCTCTGTTTGTCCCTCCTGATTCCGGGTGTGCCCTCCGCTCCCGTTCCTTCCCTCGCTCGCGCTCACGCCCGCGCCCGCGTAAACCCGCGCAGACCCGCCTTTGGATTAAGCCGTGCGATCGTTTACGTATTAAATTGTCAAAGGGACCCGGGGAATCCGTCTGTGGACCTTCAAGAGCTCCCGAGAGACGGCGGCGGGTCAAACGCGAGTGGGAAGAGCGTCTCGCCTCCCCCGCGCGGATGTAAATAAAACAAGATTCGATTCTCAATTGAGACAAAGCGAATTCTCGAAGTGAATCTAAAAATCCGGAGAGCCCCCCACGATTCGCGAGAACTTAAATGGCTCGTAAATCCAAATACTCGAGAATTCGAAGAAACCTTGAAAAATTCGAGAATTCGTAAATCCGAGGATTTTTAGAAGGAGAACCCGAGAGAGAATCTCAGGAATCTACGCCGCGACCGAAAATTCAGTTACCCAAAAATTCCTCCCCCGCGAACAAAAAACGCGGGAGAATTCACTGAACCCAGCGTCCCCGAGTGCGCGAATTTTTAAGAAAACGGCCGATTTACGTTTCTAGCGAGCCAGGAGAGGAACGACGCGGAGGTAGCTTGGACGAGGAGCGCGACGAGTAAACTGATTAGTGTATTAAAGAAAAGGATTTCACGCGCGAATGACGATTATCGCGCGTTTCACGAAAATTCCGCGCTCCATTTCGTTAAGATTGAACCCCACATTGTGCGCGCTAGCCGCTGCTTTCCATCAAACGTACGCTCAACGGAAAACAGAAACGACAAGATCACAAAAGAACGGAAAAGCACACTTCAAGAAAGAAATCATACAACATAAAACGGGGCGATGCACACACTTGACTTAAGGCTCACGGTAAACTTATAAAACTAAAGTAACTAAAATGTGAGTAACGGGGTAGCGGTATCTTTGCCGAGCCGATCAATCATCCTCGTCGACATGTCGTAGGCCGAAGTTAGGGATATCAGATAACATAGAATTTGAGACACTGGGATTTTAATTCTCTTTTCCTCCACTTTAAAAAAAAAAGCAATAAAAATCTTCAACTTACCATGCTCTTCGTAACTTCGTTATTGTCTCGTTAAGGATTGACATTTCCGAGGTTTCGGAAAAAAAAAGTAAACAGAATAGCTGTCTCTCATTTCTATTAAAAAAGCGCTCTCTTAAATTCGCGCCAGATCGTTGACAATAGCCGAATAGTTGAAAAAAATTCGATCGTCAAAGATACTGCCACGTCGAATTTCTACGAAATTCCCCAAAGCGTTTGAGTGTCTCAAAAAAATATATTTTTGTCGGGGGAAAATAGAGCGGGATGTGGGATATATATACGGGAACGTGATACGAGGATACGTAGGTTGTTGTCCCTGGTAAAACAGAAAACGAAAAAACAGGGGAAAACCAACTAAATCCAGCGTTCAATCGCAGCGAAATATACAGGGTGCGAGAGGAGTTACCCCCCGCGCGCGCACGTGATTTTTTGCAAAAAGAGCGTCCATTACAGAATGCTAGGAGCGTGTGTCAGAAAGATGAAAAAAAGATTTTTGCAATCGTCAATTACAACAGAAATGTCACTTACCGGATTTTACGACGGTAAAGTCCGAATGTCTTCATACGACAAAAAAAATTATATATATATACATATATAAAATCAATATAAATAATTAAATACGCGTCACAACGTTTTTCTTTTTTAGAAAAAAAAATAATTATAATTGCAATAATTTTGCTTTTTTTCTTTCTTTTCGTTAAATCACGAATTCCTTTGATTTTCCTCGAAATCCTTTTATCTTCCTTATCTCCTCGGTAAATTATCGCTTCGCTCGTTTGCGAGACGGCAAAAAAATTGACGCACGTCCCTTTCTGCAATGATCTCGACTCGCTTTGCGATTCAAGATCGAGAAACGCGGGCCGCAGCGCGTGCGGAGGGGGGGAACGATCCTCGCGCGCCCTGCGAGGCGCGCGGTCTTTCTTTCGCGGACGAATCTCCTCTCAAGGCGAGGAGACGATGTTAAAAGGCAAAATTTAGGCGGAGTCCTTCGTGGTGCGTTTGTCTATCCGTTTGGTTAGGTCGAGACATTTACATCTTTTTTTTTCGCGCACGAACGGAGGAGAAGCCCGTTCGGCTCTCTCTCTCTTTCTCTGTCTTTCTCTCGGACGGAAAATCAAATCGAGATGCTGCGCGCGAGTGCGCAGCTCTTTCCTCCCCTACTTTTGAAATTCTCGGCTGGATATCTTCCTGTGCTGGGTGTCCTGCCGACGATCATCTTCGGACGACGACGACGACGACGATGACGACGGCGAGGACAAAGGAAGACTGTTTGCAAAATTGTACAGGGAGAGACGAGAACACAGAAGAGGAGGGGGAGGCCACACACACGGAGACTCAAGACGAGGAACAAAAGTACGAGGCGAGATCATCGCGAAATGTTATCGTTATCGGGGTACGATTCTTGCGATTCTTCTCGCGTAAAAATTCGGGAGGTGAGGTGGGAACCGTAAAAGCGTTGCGAATCGTCCTGCGAAGGGGGAGGGGAGTCTTTCGCGAGGAAATCTGGAGAGAGAAGTGCGGCATTAATGAGAACCACCGCCGTATGCAGAATTCGAGAAAACGCGGGGAAAACGAACGAAAAACGTCGCTTTCCTTCGTTTCGCGTCGCGTTCGTTCACTCGCGATCTTCGCGGCCGCTTCCGCCGCGCGATCGATATTCGAGAAATTCATTGTGCCGATTTCTTATTTTAGTCGAGCGAGGTAAGCTGCCGCGTTAAGTAAGAATTATACTTGCCGGAATTTTAATACGCGCCCCTCTTCGCTGCGCATGAAAATTTGAGAGAGGAGTCGCGAGAGTGATACACTTTATATTTGTGCTAATTAAACGTGCCGAATATGATACTATGCATGCCGCCCGGGAATATGCTCTCGATATGCACGCCGTTAATATTACAGACAGCGGCTATTTTCGCCGCTTTCGAGATCCAGATTCCCATATTTAGCCTCGGTTAATCGTAATCGTCGACTTTAAACGTGTTACACGAAGGTATGTGTGCCAAAACAACGCGGAGTCGACTCGTTAAAAGCGGCGGCCGTCTCGCGGTTCCCATCAGGAGTGTCGACCTCGAACAATTTGCGAATCCCGCCTTATCCGTTATCGATATCTCACGGCGATCTTCTCGCCCGAGGAGAGCGACCTGGAGAGCGACCTCGCCGCCAGAGATCGATCTTAATTCTCGAACAATTCTAAAACGGGGCTCTTTATCTTATCGCGCGCCGCCACAGTAATTAAGCCCCCGTTCGTTCGTTTTCTGCAAAGAGAAAAGAATATCAGTAGGAAATGGAGCGAAAATGGCGGACGCTTCTCGAAGATTTCCACCGCGTGGCACCGTCCGCCTCCGAATTTCCTTTTCTCACGGGGTGTCGTCTCCCCTCTCTCTCTTTCTCTTTCTCTCTCTCGTTTCGTACCACCCTGTACGTACGCGGGACACGTACGTAACAGTTGCGAACTACGGCGTGTATGCGTCGTACAACAGAAAGCCGGTTCCCACTGAGCACCCCGTTTCTACTACGTCTACGTGATGGAGAACGAGGGTACGGAGGTAGAAGAAAGAGAGACGGAGAATCCCGCAGGGGTGAGAACAGGAGAGAAGGAGAAAGACAGAGAGAGAGAGAGAGAGACTTCGTGTGGCGTGCGTTGTGTGCGGCCTACATACATATACAGGGTGTCCCGAGCGTACTCGCTGCCTTTCGGTCGCGAAAGATCCGTGCATTTGTCGTAAAACTAGGCGCGCGCGAACTGTCAGCTCATTGAAAGTTAAAATACTTTGGGCGAGTTGATTTCGGGGCACGGGAGCGAGATCTTATCGTTCGGATTTTCATTTCGTACGAAAATCCAATGCTTCGCTGTTGGTCGTCCAAGTATCTTTTATTGAGGAGCCGAGAGAAAAAGAGAGAGAGAGAGAGAGAGAGAGAGAGAGAGAGAGAGAGAGAGAGAGAGAGGAGATATATGCGCGATTTTAAATGAATATACTTTTGAACGGATTGGCTGGATTATATATTTGATCGAGTTTCTCACGGTCAGAAATTCAGCCGCGCCAGAGGCCCCCCCCCCCCGGGCACCCCCGGTACATATCACATGCGTGACGTGGTGGATGAGTCAGCCGGCGCGCGGTAGTGAGGTATCCGAGAAATTCGTCCAAAAACTTTCCGGAAATACGTATACGCCAAAAAGCAGGATGTGCTACTTTCGGAGCTACGATAATAGTCGAACGATTATCAATATTTAATCGCCGCACGGTTGGAAGTTGTACAGCCTTCTACGGCCGTTCCGTCTTTAGATCGTAGAAACAAGGACTTCTAGCTCTTTCGAACTACAGCCACTCTCGAGAGTCCCGTCTCAGCGCCGATATTCCACGAATTTTCTGTCTCTCTTCTCCCCCCCCCCTCTCTCTCTCTCTCTCTGTCTCTTTTTCTCTTTCTCTTTCTCTGTGTGGACTGTGGACAGTCATTTTTAAGTAATCAAAGACATTTTTATATATATTGCTATAATATTTTATATAAACAATTTATGATAATAATATTAGTGCAGTGTAATTTAATATAATTTATATACATTGTATATAAATATATATGTATGATATTTATGACTTTTATTTTTTTTAAATAAATGTTTAAACATCGCCCGATGTTTTTATAAAACCTCTGTGCAGTTGATCCTCTTACTAGGAATATGGAAATAAAAAAGAGAGCGGTTCAGAATTATATAAACTTTTAAATCTCGCAAATTAAAAATTTTTAAATTTTAATTTTTCGAAAAAGGAACTTCAATCAAGCTTCTCGTTCAAGAATTCGAGCGCTTATTTTCATACTCTTAAATCCCTTTTTCGAAAATTATGATTTTTACCCGAATTAAAGCACTAAATAACTAATCGAGAGTTTATTCTCGAATTTGCGTAGGTAAATGGAAAAAAAAGAAAGAAGGTTAATTTAAAACGATTCGCGGAAATAATTCTCGACCCGGGAAAAAACGTACGGAACTTCCCTCGAGCGCGCCTCCTCAATTAACTCGCCGCGAATGAATTCGCGGATGACAAAAATATTCCGCGCTCGCGTGCAACGTCGTCGTCGGGCTGCGATTAAGAGGCTCGTCGTTCCGACGGAGAGCAAACGCTTATCACAAAACATACCAGTGTCACCTTTCGTTTATCAATGATCTACTTGAAATCCAACCCGACCCCGTCCGTCTGTCCGCGCCCCGCCGCGCCCCGCGCGGGCCTCTATCAGGTTCTCTAGCGACGCAATGGCGGTTGCATCTCTCTCTTCTTTCTCTCTCTCTCTCTCTCTCTCTCTCTCTCTCTCTCTCTTTCTCTCGTGCGACCCACGGATGTATTGTAACGAAACGCGCGAGCGCGTTAAAACGACATTTCGCCCGTTTGGCCGACCTGGCCGGCTCCAAGGTGTCGCGGCGACGGCATGCGGGCGATCTTGTTCCATTTCACGCACGACGCGCATCTGCCGAAATTCCGCGTATCCGGTAAACCGAATTATAAGCGCCGAATTAACCAAATTATAGAATCCATCGAAAGCGTGAAAATATGGAGGAGCTCGCGTCGCGCGAATGTCCGCGAATCTACGTTAAATTTGACTCCGGCTAATATCCGCGGATTTACGATTTTTCCTCGCGTAGCGTCGACTGTGCCTTGTACACGAAAAGAGCGATTTGTCGAAGTATCTAAAAGTTCAGCTGGATACAGATCTGAAAATAAATTCTGTTGCACTAAATAGCATAAACTGAATGATAATCGAAATAATAATATGGGCCAGCTCTCAAACTGATTGCTAGAATGTCAAAACTTTTTTCAGCATTGCTCTTGTCACGCTTGAATTTTTTACATTGTTACTTTGACGGTCCAATGAAATTATTTTCAGATCTGTGTTTAGCTAAATTTTTAGATGTGCTTCAGCAAAATCGTTCGTTCAACGTAAAAATATTTAAAATACATGTGCCTCTGATTAGCTTTCCATCGCTTTTTTTCACATCTCACACATGTATCTGTTTTACTTCTCTTTCATTTCACTCGTTATTTTCGTCATTTTCCTCAAATGATCTCTTAATGATTCGTGTAGTCGAAACAACGTATGTAACGTTTTAGCGCTCGAAGGGATGCTATATTAGAACATTTAATAAATAGACGTCCGTTATAATTTGTCTCGTTTTTCAAAGGTGCACAATTATCGTATCGCAGATATCCTGAGAAGATAATTGAATAAAAATATTCGTTCTCGCGACGACATTCTCGTATTTTTTTTCGAAAACGACGGAAATATTTAGGCGCGCTCTTTTTTTTTTCTTTTTATACGCTCCGCCCCGTATTACGCTCGAGATACGGCGAAACGCTTCGTCGTGGCAACTTCGTCGCACGAGTATAGCACACGCACGCGTGCAAAGCCGGCGCGGAAAAGTTTACCGTGAGGCAATGAAAGCCACGGTTGCGCGTCGGCTATCGGCACTCGTATAACAGCTGTACGACGAAAGGTGTTCATTGACGTGACATCTGCACCTTGATTCCCCCTCCCGTCGCGCCGCGCCGGCCGATAGAGAACCCGCGCGTTTTTAGTGAATGACCTCTTCTCACCGGCAAAAACCGATCTCGAAAAACCCCGAGGCGCTCGCCTCGGGATAAAAAGAGAGGCGCTGAAACAATATCAATTTGTCCCGCTTTGACGTTTGCAAAAGGAGATTCCCGCGCGACTCCGAGATATCCATTAGATCGGAATTAGTGCGGGGGAGGAGGGGGAGGGGGTTCGATGGAGGTTTCGCGAGGAATCGTTTGACGGAACAATCCAAATTCCGCGGCGGGGAGCGAAAGGACCGTGTCGTATAGGGTTAAAGAATGGAGATTCGAGGGGGGTGCAGAATTCGTGACAAATTCGTTTCAGTGGCCGAGGAACTTTAAACGTTCGAGCGAGGGAGGCTAAGAATTAAGATCCAAACACTGAAGAACTTGTAGAGATCATGGGAGGATGCAGAAGAGGGGAACAGAAAGCGAAACTCATCGGGTGTCTCGTCAAATTGCGGACGCGCGCGAATAAGGTTTTAACAGGGCTGAAGCACCCGATTTTTAATCCTCCCCTCCCCCAGCGCGGGTCGGGCGAACTCCCGTTTTCCCGGGGCGAACTTGTACAACCGGGGAGACCGGGGTGTCACTTTAAAAATAAATATATCGATAAACTCGATTTACTTGCCTCTCTGCGGGAAAAAGGGGTGTTCGCGGGAGAGAGGTGTTTACCGAGAGATTTATCAGAAATTTCGCAGGGGCGAGGAGGGGGCGGCAGTGAATAAAAGCGCGGGAACGGGAACGAGCGGGCGGGGCGCGGGGGAGGGACAGGCGAGAGAGCGGAAGGGACGGGGCGCGTTCCCCGCGAGCCGACGGGACATCCCGTAGGAACGATGACGGGCACGCGGGACACGCGGGGGCGAATTCGTGCTATGCCCGACATGTGAGCACGCATAGGGCCTCTCCACACCCGACCCGGGGTGTCGCGTTTCGGCGCGTGCTGCGCGACGAGCGCAACGTGTGGAAACCGCACCGATACGCGTGAAGGATACACGTCGCTTCCATCCCTGGGAAGGGATTCACAACTACCTTAGGGAAAGGAGAAAGAAAGAGAAGAGAAGAACTCGCTGTATAAATTAATCGGGACGTGGAGGAAGGGGGAGGAGGGAGAAGAGGACTTCGTCCCAGAATCGCGAGCGGAATTGCAAAATTGCGAACGAGTATAGCGCGCTGTTTCGTCCCCAGTCGTCGTAAATTCGGCGCGGTTTGAAATTCATCGTTAAATCGAGGTAAGGAGAGATTGAGCGCGCGAGAGATGATTGGTTTCTAATTTAGCGAGCTATCGTGTGGGGCGGTAATAAGGATCTCGTGTGAATAATTATGTTACGAGAGTCGAGGTCAATTTGCGCGGGCTAATTTTCCGGTGATTTTTCCTGGCCGAACCACTAGTTCGAGGGTCTTGCCTCAGGAATTTCGAAAAGTTCTCTGGCTCGCGCCGACCACATTTACTTCGCTGAATTATTTCGTCACCTGTCGCGACAATTAAAAATATTAAATAATAATTAGAGACTATTGCTTAAAGAATAAGATTAACAAGATAACAGATGAGAATAAAGTTAGATAATTAAATTTAAAAAAAAGATATAAGAAGATGACGTAACACTCGCGCCTTTAACGTTGTAGGTAAAATCAAATCGGACTTATTTGTCGTGATGTCAGAATCAGAATATCATATTAATAATCGTGTTAATAATATCACATTAACCATCCGTTATTGTTAATAAAACTCGTCGCGTTTATTGCGTGAATTCGAAGTAAGAGTTATACAGCTGCCAAAGTAATTCTTATTATTAATGAAATTAGTCGTTGCGAGTCCCCGGTATATAGTACGTATCTTTACCGTCTAGAGAAAAAAAAAACTTTCCTCGCAACTGCTTTCTGACCAACTACGGACTTCTAACTTTATTTAAAATGGAAAATATGAAAGTAACGGACGCGCGCGCGGCGGGACTGAGAAAGAGAGAGAGAGAGAGAGAGATAAGTTCTCGCGCGCTAAACCAGTACTAAAGCGAATTCCACCTTCGATCTTTCAAACTTGTTGGAAAAACTCAAAAATTCGCGCTTACGCGGGCGCGCGGGGGGGTATAACGGCGCGGGTATTGATCGCGGGCCGTCGCTGTTAAAAACATAAGCGTAGAGCTCGCGGTAGCGCGCGGCGATGTAACTCCGTGATAAGCTCCGCGAGACAGGGAAACGACACACAGTCGGTATCGATTCTCTTTCCTTTCCTTTTTTCCCGCTCCCCCCTCCTCCTCCCTCCTCCCTCGCCCTGTGTTACGTCCAGTGCGTGTAAGAAGACACGTGTGTGACACGGGCCGATGTAAGACCCTGTCCCCTTCCCGTCCCGTCGCCGCGCCGCGCCGTCGGTCCGCGCGCGCCGACGATGTCAAGCGCGCGTTGACGTTGAGGAAAGACGACATTAATTATGCGCGGCGCGTCGCGCACTTATTGCGTTAAGTTTCGAAAATTCAGGCGAAATTCGTCGCGTCGCGTTATACGTTCTCGCTGAGGCGGAGCGGAGGGGATCGTTCGCGATATATTTTTAGCAGTAAACTCGGATCCTCGGCACTGAGGGGGGTCAGATCCAAAAATCCGAATTCCCGTGAATTTATAGATCCTCGAAATTATATCGCAATTTAGCATACATGACAGATCGTGCGATTCAAAATAGACTGTGATATAGATTAGACGTGCGAGGAAGATTTTTAGCGAAAAAAAAAGAAAAAAAAAGAAACGGTATAGTTGCGTAGAGAGCTAATCCGAATGAGAGTCGCGAAATGAACGTTCGTAAATCACCTAGCTGGCTTAGGAATATTGCACATGGGGGGATGCATCTGGCGAAAGTAAATAGAAAGACACGAGGCGTTCGCTGCGACTAATGCACCTGACCTCCCGCCCTCCCCCCTTCCTCCCTCCCGCCCGCCTATCGTGCGTGACGATCGATAGCGACGATAACGGTGGACGCAATTAAACGCAAATGACATCCAGCAATGAGGCACGCGTACCTATAGTCATTACCAGATGAATTCGAGCACGAACAACAATAGCGGCGGGGGCATAATAAAGGCAATTTATAAGAGTGCAACGTTACGCTCGCCCGATTGATTGCCGTTTTAACGGCCGAGCGAATTATTCATCGTCTGTTTAGAGGCCGCTTCCTAGAAGAGACCTGGAAAAGACCGCGCTCTCTCGACGGACGTTTCCCCTTGAGAAACCTCCCTCCCCCCACCCCTCCTCCCATTTCCTACGTGAATCCCACAAATCAAGCTGTATGCGGCAGTAATTTATCGGCTTCTTTCTTCCGTATCTCTCAATTTCGTATGTAATTCGAATTTCGATTTTAATTTGACACGTTGGATTTAAATTTTAATATTAATTCCTCAGATTTAATTCTCGATTTCAATTTTTCGATAATTTGATTTCAATTTTTAGAGCACGTGGACATGAAATCTCTCTCTTCGGAATTTCTCTTTTAGAAATTGTATAGTTATCTCGTTCGCTTCTCCCGGTTCGATTTGCAGTGACTTAGATTCTAGGGGTTTTGCGCGCGAAGCGTCGGCCGCGTGAACGCGTTCGAACGAGACAGGTTTTTGCAAGAGAGAGAGAGAGAGAGAGAGAGAGAGAGAGAGAGAGAGACACGGGGGAAACAATAGCGGAGGCTCTAATCTGAAGAGCACTGAATCGACCCTCCTTCGTCTTCTTCTTCTTCGGCATTGTCTCCTCCCCGGCGAACCCTTTGCTCCCGTGCCTTGCCGCGCCTTTTCTTCGCTCCCCACCGGCCTTTTTCACCGACCCCTAAGAGAGTTTCGTATCCACGAGGGGCTACCGGTGGAACAGTAACCGTAGAGGTAGTCCCTCTTCCCGACATTATCTGCATGCCTCGGTAGGCGCGCAAAGGAGAACGACGGAAAACGGAGAGATGGATGGAGAGAGAAGGTGAAAGATGGGGGGGGGGAAGGGTGAGAGGACGAGCGTTCTTTTTTTATTTTTCTTAACGAGAACGCGGCGGTTGCGTGAGAGACGGTTTAAACTATTGTTCGAGAAAGGACACCTTGAGCCACCGAATATACCACGGAATGGTCCACTCGTTCGCGAGCCCTTAACCCTTTCGGCCGTGACGTTCATTACGATAATGGACGTCAATTTCATTGTCATTCATTACTCTCTGGAGAAGGGATCTGTGAAACGGACCGGTTGAAGAAATTATACTTCGATATTTGTCATGTGAAATTTAACATTTTATTTCAAGCCTGATTGCAGCGGAAAATTTTTTTCTCGTTTTCTCTCTCTCGCGACCTCTCGTTCCCCGGCACCGGCGATCGTGTATTTCCCCTTCATTCGAAATCATTCTCCGTGCGTCAAAATGTTCTCTACCGCGCGTTGCGGTCACCGCTAATTGTTCGTTTAAATCATCGGTTAATCGCGAAATTATTAATTACTCGAATAGGAATATGAATGATAAAGATTTGGGTTTTAAGTATAGCGATTAACAGAGCCTTGCCCTACAACTGATCTTGAAGAGATTCGCTAGGATATTTAGTGATATGAAAAGAAATTCCAAGTTAAAAAGCTATTGTGTTTGCCTAACCGATCTCGGAGTCGTATGTATACATGTATATATGTATATGTGTATTTTCAAATGCTCACAACTTCGTATCAACGTTTGGCTGTAAAAGTCTGGACGATATGAATGCCACAACTCATTTACATTAATCATTAAAAATTAACTCATATATTAATGGAGATATACATATTTATTTTGGTACGTAAAATTGCTTTCTATTTGTGTGATAAAAAATTGGGGGATGAGCAAATTAATTAATTTCAATAATGAAGATTCTGTGACGAATTTGTGGAAGTCGAAACCACAATTTAGAATTATAATGGATTGAAAAAAGGAAGATTTTCTGTTTTCTTTTGCAGACAATTAAATTACGCAATATTTTTTACCTTTTTACCTTTTAAACGAATTTTGATAGAATTTTAATCGAAAGTTTGATTACAAGATAGATAATTTTTGAAATTATAATTTACAAGCAAGAAATTATGTTAAAATGAATTCCCTCTTTGATGTTTAAAAAATCGATTTGAAATTTGTGAGATTTATCAGAAATTAAAAACGAAAGATGTACAGTAACCGAGAAATCTATACATTAAATCTACAAAAAATCTGAATGAATAGTTCGGAAGATTGGAGTAAGTATAATATTCTGCAAAGAAATATCAGAGAGAAAACTGTATCTCTCAAATGTTATGTTACAAAAAAAAAGTCAAAACGCAAAGAGGATCACTCTGCTGGAGATCGCACTCGAGTGACGCGAAAATCGCGAATCCCGCGCGTTGTGGTTCCCGTCGGATGGAAGAGGGTGGTCCACAGGAGGGGTAGAAGGAGGAAGAGAGGCGGCGGAGAGAGGGAAGGACGACAACGACAACGACAACGAGGACGATGACGACGACGACGGCGTGGCGAACATGGCGGCTCCGGAAAGCGAAGCCGTGCCGAGCGAGGCCGAGGTCGCGCGGCTGCGCCGCGACGCCGAGCGTCGTCGTCGTCGTCGTTGCTGTCGTCGTCGCCGCCGCCGCCGCCGTCGTCGTTGCCGTCGTCGACGGCGTCGGCGTCGGCGTCGGCGGCCGCGTGACCGCCGCCGCGCGATCAATACTTGCACGCGCGGCGAGCGGCGCGGCGAGCGCCGCGACGCCGAGCGTCGTGCACCGCGCACCGCGCCGGGGACGAAGGATGTTGAATTCGAAAAGTGTTATTCCGCGCGTCTATCTCTGAATGATATGGAAGGGAACGCCTCTCCCACGTGGGTGCCACGTGTGCGCTTCCGCTCTCGGCGCGCGCGTGTGAAGCGCGCGCGCGTATATCCTTTCGCGCGCGTATCCCGGAGTAACGGTTATCCCCCCGCGATCATCTCCGGCGAAAAGATCCTTCCCGTCCATTTATTCCCGGGGTCCGCTTAAATCGACGGAGGAGGGGCCCGTTCATTTCTCGCGCTCTCGGGGAGATGGGAATCCGACAGCGGACGTGTTTGACACTTTCGAGCAACCGATATGCGGTTTTCATGCGTTTTTTTTTCGTTGTCTCTTTATTCATTTACACATTTGGCTATTTGTCACGTTAATACCTGTTCTAATAGGTGTTTAGATATTTGGATATCTACATTTCGGGGAGGTTTTGTTTTACGCAGATCACGAGTGGAGTCGGTAAATTTGAATGGCCGGTGAATATTTTATTTATCAGGGACTAAAAGGGACACACATACGAAGACTGAGTAATTCAGTACCGCTGGAACGCAGACGTTAAGTAATTCCGAGCAATCAATTTCCGGATATGTGAAATTGATTTCCGTTGTGTATTAATAAAAAATGAAAGTTTCTTGTAACTCGCGGATTTCCTATCGGAGATCAGAAAGCGAATTAGTGTTCATGAGTGAAATTGGCAAATCTTTTTGTAACTTCGATTTTGTTCGTCGGACAGATTTTCGATTAAATGTGTGATTTGAGATTTTTTATGCATTAAGTAGCACGGGAAGGAATGCTTTATTCCAAGCTTGCTCCAGAAGGGAGCGTCATCGGATAGGGTACAGTTTATTTTGAATCGAAGGGTGTCGCTGAGAAGAGGCTTGTAATGAGGGTCTGTCAAGCAGGTGCAATTTACAGAATTATTTTTAAGATGTCTTTAAATCGCGCGAATGTTTGCGCGTGTGGTGAATAATGCAGATCACTATAATTGTTCTGAATTAATGCATTCGATTAATAAGAATTCTGAAAACCTTAGTTTCGCCCCAAACATGTTTGACTCTTCTTTTATTTTTATTTTTAACTCTCTCTTCGACGAACACTAAACAAAGTCAACGGTGAGAAGTATGCATGTACACTTCTATATATTATTTCATTTTTTATGTATCTTATTATTTGAATCTTGTAACACTTATTATTTTATCATTTATTTAAACAAAAAAAGTCAATCGGTTTAACATATTATTTTAAGTCAAGAAATTAAAAACAAAGGTTTAACATTGCATCTCGCTCTTTTTCAACTTATTAAAATCTTTGGAAATTGTTTTAAAATCACTGTCGAAGAGCGAGACACATAGCGAGTATTTCGTTTATCAGGGAATCTAAGGGATCGTTCAGAAGACGTGGAGATTGATGATTTTAAATAGCCGCGAAATGTGTCGGTGAACGACCCGGCATGGAGCGTCGATGTAATTCAATGGGATCTCGCGATCGTCGATCATAGATCGATATCAAGGACGGTGCAGGACGAGAGACACAGGCGAGTAGCGAGACACGTGTGTGTAGCGTGAGACACAAACGTGTGTTCGTTTACAGGTGTTCGTATGTACTATGTTATGCGAGAGATTCACACGACGATGATGACGACGATGACGACGATAACGACGATGATGGACGACGATGACGACAACGTCGGTCAGAAACCCGAGTGTTATTACTTTTCTCGTTGCTTTCTTATACAGAAATGGACGAGTACACAAAGTATGTACGATACGATAGTGGGTTTGGGACTTTCGCGATTGAGTGTTTCGATTCGAGTGGTGTTGTGAGGGAGGGTGGGAGAGTTTTGTATACGTGATGAATGAGAGGGGGGGTGATAGGGGTCTCTCTCTGACGCGTGGACGACTAACCTGCTAGCCGCAAGGCCGACATTCTCTGAAACTCGGGCTCCTGCAGCCACTTCCACATCCGTCGGAAGGTCTCGCGGCCGCTCTTGAGCTTGGACCAAGGCTTCGGGTTGCGCAGCAGGTCGCTGAGGGTGCCCTGGCTGCGGCACAGCACCCGCTGCGCGAAGATCGCCTGCGGTATGCTGTACCTCTTGAGCTCGGCGCTGATACGCTGCGCGAGCTCCTTCGTGTTGATCTCCTCGACCTCGCCGGCGCCGCCGTTGCCCGCCGCCGACACCGTCTTCATCACCACCGACGTGTGTTGCACGTGCTGCGTGTGCGATATCGTCTGCTGCTGCGGCATCGACTGCTGCTGCTGCTGCTGCTGCTGCTGCTGTTGTTGCTGCTGCTGCTGCTGCTGCTGTTGCTGCTGCTGCTGTTGCTGCTGCTGCTGCTGCTGCTGCTGCTGCAGTTGCGTCTGCATGGTCGGTGGCGGTGATGCCGCGCTCGGCACCGAATGCGTGCCGGGCGGGGAATGATGCGATGGCGCGAAACTCGCCGTGGCCGGCGGCGAGGACGGGCTAAGCGCCGCCGGGCTCTGCTGTAACCGCGGCAGAAAAGCCGGGTCGTAATGCGGACTCGCGGACGACTTGTGCGGCGAGTTAAGGCCGCTTTGGCTGTACGCGCTTTGCGGCGAGAGCGGACTCGGTTGCAATCCCGCGCCCGGCGACGGATAATTGTGCGGCGGCGACATGCCCATCGTAGGTAGCTTGTCGTACGCGTATGGCGAGCCGCCCATACCGAGGCCGATGTTACCCAGGCCGTTGTTCTGCATGACGGCGAAGCTACCGGTGACGCCGCCGGCCGCGTGACCGCCGTAAACGAATTTGTCGCTCATAGTCGAGATCGGCGGTAACGGCTGCAGCGGCGTCAGCGTGGCGTACGACGAGCCCGGACTGAAGCCGGGCGGCGACATCCTCTCGGCCACCGAGGTCAGTGTCTGATACGTCGGCTCCGGCTGCATCGCCCTGAAGTCCGTCGCGTCGATCATGCTCGCGACCGACACGCTGATCCCCGACGTAGGCGTTAGCTTGCCCGGACTGAGGAGCTCCGAGTCGTCGGCGTCGCGCGAGTCCACGTCCACGTCCTGAGGCGGCACGATCACCGACAGGGACTCCCGCGCGCTCTGCCTGCCACCGCCGCCACTACTACTACTACCACCACTGCCACTACCGCCGCCGCCGCCGCCACTGCCGCCGCCGTTACCACCGCTGCCGTTGCCGTTGCCGTTGCCGTTGCCGCCACCGACGGCGCGTCCGCCGCCGCCGCCTCCGCCACCGTCACCGTTGCCTCCGATTCCGCCGCTGCCGCCGCCGGCACCGCCGCCGCCGCCGCCGCCACCACTATCACCGCCACCACCACCGCCGACGCTCGGCGGATCCTGGGACGACGACAGATCCTCCGCGGCGGCGAGGTCTCGCTCCTCCTTGACGCCGAGCGCGCCAGCCGCGAGCAGTTCCAGCGGTAGGCTCGCGCACGCGATGTCGGGGCTTTGAGAGGCCGACGAAGACATACCCTCGACGCTACCTCCTCCGTTACCACCACCACCACCGCTGCCGCCACCACCACCCCCGTTACCACTGCCGCCGCCGCCGCCGCTCCTACCACCACCTCCACCCGTTTCGTGCACGACCTCGTGCTGATGCTGCTGCTGTTGATGATGGTGGTGATGGTGGTGGTGGCTGTGATGGTGATGATGGTGGTGGTGGTTGTGATGCCTACCCCCACCGACCACGATGCCCCTACCGCCACCTCCGCTACCACTTCCTCCTCCTCCTCCTCCTGCGCCTCCGCCTCCTCCACCACAGTTCCCATTCGAGCCGCCCCCACCGCCCCGGCCATGCGTAGACACTGCCGCCGGGGAATCGACCGAGTCCAGTAATTGCTCGCTATGCGATTGATGATCGCCTATGTCCCCTATACCTTCCATTTACGCACATCTAGTTCGGTAGTGGGCGCACTGCCACTCGCTCCTTCGCTGTCGTACGCCGCGCCGACGACGACACACCGTCGCACCGCGTGCCACACAGCTCGCACCGCACCGCAACACCACACAAAACGCGCGCGCGCGTTTAAATAGTCTTTTCGCGATACTCTCTTTTTTTTTCGCGATAGCGAGGAGCCACTCGCTACTCTCTCTTCTGCCGTTTACGTCGACGGCCGAGTAAAATCGTCGTTTCGAGAGGGTTACGATCTCGCCTCTCTGATCACCGCGATCTCTCAGATCACTGATTACCGCACGACCGCGAAGCGACGACGTGTACGATCCTCTCGGCGACTACCCCGCGAATACAGCGCGTAAGCGGACGACAACGACGACGACGACGATGACGACGCTGATGCTGAGGCTCCACCGTCACGTCGGATCGGCATAGGGAGCACCCGGTGGTAGCGCAACGACCACCGTGCGCCCATGACACCGCGCGAGTGCGGAGCGAGTGAGAGCGCACGCTCTCTGCGCTCGCGCGCCCGAGTGCGAGCGCACCCGGCACCGGCTCTTCCCGGTGGAAGAGACGAGGAAAGAACGAGAGTGAGAGTGAGAGTGGGAAAGAGAGAGTGAGAAAGAGAGCGAGCCACAGGCGGACCCAGAATACGAGAGACGAAGTGGCGTGAAGGGGGGTCGATTTCACCGCACTCTGTCCCGCACCCGCCGCCTCCTCCGTACCGTCTCGTTCTCTATCGGGGACTTGTTCCGCTCCGCCCCCTTCCCCTAACGGTCCCTACCACGGGTGTTCCGAGTCACACTACCGGCACCACTGCCACCTGGTCCGCTCTACTACCCTGTTACACTACTACTACTACCACTATATCACTACCGCTATTCCGCTCGCACGCTTCTTCGTGTCGCGTGCCGCGAGTTCCTCTCCTTGGTCCAGGTGCGACCGCGTCTTGTGTCCTCCTCTTCCTTCACCTTCTCCTCCTCCTCCCTCTGTCCCCGCCACGTGTCAGTTTGTTCGTTCGTTCGTTCGGTTCGTTCACGGAGGGGAGTCGTTTCGCTCACACACCGCACCACCACTGTCACTATCACTACACCAGCACACCGTCAACCGGAGCCGTTATACCGTTGTACCTGCGCAGTGATCCCGTTCGCGCCTTTTCTCCCCACGGACGACAGGGTCCACGTCCACGTGAAGGCGACCCCGGCGGAGACGGTGCCGGGAACGGCGGAGTATCCCGCTCTCCGTGATTCCACGCGACGATCACGCGGTCGACCACGCGAGCACTTCCGGATAATCGCCCGGAAGACGACTATCGATCTTCGCGATTGTCTTTTTGGTGTCCCTCTCGCGCGGGGGCTCGACGAAGGTTGCGAGGGTGCGACGACGATAACTTCGTACGTACGGAGCGTTGTGACAGAAGCGACCCCTTACCGGTCACACTCGCCGGCTAAAACCACCACCATCAACGGCGCGCCACTAAGGGTGTGTGGGTGGACACGGACACCCACCGCCCACCACCGCCGCCACTGTCACGACGACGACGACGTTCACCACTACCACCACCGCCGCCACCAGCACCACCAGCAGCAACTCCAACTACGACGCCGCCGCCGCTGCCACCGCCGCCGCCGCCGCCGCCGCCGCCACCGCCGCCGCCGACGTCGCCGCCGCTGGCGTCAGTCAGCTTTCTATCGATTTTCCAATACCTCGTGACCAACGTAGCTCGATGCGCGCGGCTCGATACTTCGAGCATAAACATCGACTCGCGTCACCCGCGCCCGCCGCCACCGCGTCCCGCTCGACCTCGACCCAGCGCGACGTTACAGCCGCGATGATGAGAAGGCTGCTCCGGATTTGACGCGATTCGATTGGCGATCGTCACCTGTCTTCTCTCACCGATACGTCGTCTGTTCTTTCGGCGGCGTACAGTCGCGGTGCGCACCGCGAGAAATTGTCTTCCTCCCTCGAAGAAATCGTCCCTCTGAAGCTCTTTAGAAAACCAGATGCACTCCGGAAAGATCCACCACGAGACGTCCGTGACAGTTAGCGGTTCTCTTTGCGATTTCTCTCCTGCGAATCGGTCCTCCGATCTCCAACTTTCCGGCGTACTTATATCCTTTTTCCTCAAACTAGGTCGCCGACGTGGTAGCTCACCGCGGGAAGTTACTTCACCCAAGTAGCGCCCAAGCGCGCGAAGTTTCACGAGTGCACTGTGGACTTTGCGCCTCTTCTTCACCTTCTCCGCGGAAATTGACCGCCCCGATCGGTCAGATTATTTAACGAGCGCCGCCGGATGATCTGACCGGTCGATCACCGAATCGATACACGTCGGACACGACCGTCGCGGTCTTTCTTCCGCAGTGCGCGCGCGCGCGCGCGCGTGGAAATCGCCGTCGAAATCGCGCGCGCGATGCCGGTGTCTCGCGCTCTCGCCACCTCTTCAGGATCGAAACGTCGATACGCCGATAAGGCCCGCGTCGTCCACCATGACGCACGCCGCCGTGCCGCGAGATTCGCTCTTCAAGATGTCGTCCTCCACGCCGTGGCCGCGAGAACGAACGATCCGCGAGAACGATAACTCGATCGAGCGACACCGATGGCGGAATCCGCACACACGCGTGCACACGGACGCGCGCGCGCACACACACACGTATACATACACGCACACGCACACGCGCGCCGGGCAGGGGTGGCAGAGAAGAAGAGGGGTCGTCAACGATTGGTCGCGGCCGGCGTCGATACGGAGATCAATGGCCGCCCGCTCTCTCTCTCTTGTGTGTGTGTATGTGTGTGTATATCAGGGGGAGAGAGAGAGAGAGAGGAGAGACCGACCACGACGGCGTCGAATCGGCTGTCAGGCACTTCGGCCGTGCGCTTTCGATCGATCGGCTTTTGCGGAGTCGAAGTCGCGGCCGACCGAGATGCTTTCGCGCGCTCGATGGCGCACCTGACCTCGAAGGGTGTAAAACGAGAGAGAGGAGACGCGCCGATTCCTTTGGATACTTCTCCCTTCGGGGCCGGCGGACGGGGTGTACTTCGCCTTTCAAGCGATCCTGGACTTCGTATTTCTGCGACTCGCCGACGCCGGCTCGCGCTCGCGTGCGCACGCTTGAAAGCGCACCGCGACGCTCTCTCCTCTATGTGTGTCTTTCTCCCTCTCTCCTTCTCTCTCCCTCTGTCTCTTTCTCCCTTTCCCTCTTTGCACCCTCAATACTGCCGCCGTTGTCGTCGCAGCGTCGTCTTCTTCGTACTCCTGAATTCCGTCGCAGTTTTGTCCGGCACGCGAATTTTTTCTTGAGAAGATTGACTTTCTTCGTGCAGAATGATTCCTCCTTTTCTTCTTATTCTTCTTCTTCTTGACTCTCGAACCTCGGGTCTCGGGCTCTCGCACGGAGTTGCGCCTGCAGGAACTGCGCGAGACGAGAAGGATATACGTTTATACGGCAAGGGCGCGCACGAGGTCGAGTCGTGTGGTGTTGTTGGAACACACGGAGAGAAAACGCGTCTCGCGCTCGCACGGAGTTGTGCGGAGTTGCGCAAATCGCGAATGCTACGCTACGCGAGAGCCTCCGGCAGGAGGGTGCCTTTCTCTCTCTCTCTCTCTCTCTCTCTCTCTCTCTCTCTCTCTTTCTCTCTCGTTTGCTGTCTTTCGCGCTCTCTCTCTCTTTCTCTGTCTCTCTTTATCTCGAGGGGCGAGAGACGGGAACGACAGAGTTGAGGGGCGTACGAGGGGGTTGCAAGAGCGCGGCGGGGAGGGAGAGGGGCGGAGATCTCGCCACGGGGATCTGTAACGAACTCGATACGCAGGGGTCGAGGAGAGGGACGGGACGGGTCGCGGGGGACGAGGGGTGACACGGGGTGGGGAAACGAGGGGACCGCGGAGGGACGGAGGGGGGAGGGGGATAAACGAGTCAGGGGTGGCCCAGGGACCACTCGACCGCGTCCGGTACCCCGAACGACGTGCACAATGTTGCTTTCTCAATTAGACGAACCTCTTCCTACATGGCTTCGCGCGCGCGTCCGCTTTTTTTTTCTCTCCCTCGCGGCCACTCGGATCGATAGCCGGGTTCGATGCACTCAAGGTTTTGATTTATCGAGCGACCGGGGGACAATTATCGATTATTCTCTTCCACTACGGCGTAGTGCGCTGTGTTTGCTATCAGCGCATTGTCAGTGCGATATCGATCCGTCGAATTGACTGACACGCCGCCGCGCCGCGGTATCTTTATACGGACACCTGCGCGCGCGCACGCGAGCGTTAGATTCTCAAAAATTTATTTAAGGCTCTCCTGATCTCCCATCGCGGATATTTAAATCGATCGGACATCAGAAGCGTGAAAACATATATAACAAAAATTCTTGCAAAATATGTATTAAAATAGAAATATTTTTCAATAAAATAGCATTTGCATTTGATACAATTGCATTTGATACACTTGTAAAATATATCGAAAATTCCCCTTTTATTATTTCAGAATATAGAGTAAAATTATATTTATTTCAATTCGGTTGTCATATAGTTTCGTTTTTTCGTTAAGCACAATTCAATTCCAAATATATGGTTATTTATTGATTACTGAAACACACAAGGGTAGTTTTTCGTATATTTTACAAATCTATTCTATCGATTGCAAATGTTGTTTTATTAAAAGATATTTACATTTTAACATAGTTTGCAGGAATTCATTTTATATATGTAATAGCTCTTTTATTCCGACAACGACTGTTCGATAAACTCACGCTAAAGCATTATTTTATTTCTTAATTCTTAAAATTATTTGCCGGATTCTCCGTTAGATCAACCGAATTCTCGAAATCATATCAAGCCAGGCAATACAACGTGTTTAATCAACACGTTCAGCTTCGAGTCTCGTGTTTACGGTTTTTCACCCGGCTGTCAGCTGATTCCAAGTCGGTACGTTTCTGTTTGCTTAAATTTCCCCCGGTTACGTGAATTCTGTCGAAATGGTCAGTCGCATCGAGCATCTGCATTAAAGTGGTAAAGAGTGCACTTTATTTCACTCAACAAATCGCGACTTTGAAATTTTATATTTGACTTCTCTTTCATCTGAATCAATCAATCAATCAAATAATCATCAATAATAAATCGAACAACGATATAACTCAAAAATTGTTACTTTTTTAGTTGCTTGCAGAAAAAGAACACCGAGAAAAAAAAACTAAAAAAATATTTTAGAAGTACATACTTTTATTCCTCTGTAATCAGTTATCACATTAAAATTACGGTTGGGAATTAATATTACAAAATCCGAAACATTCAAATTTATTTTCTGGAAAACTTCGTTTTCCTGAGTTATGCCGTTGTAGTAAATGAGCGATACATCTTCTTGCGTCTGACGTCACGTCCAAGATGGCTGCAATGAGCAGCCTTAATTCTATCGAACTGCTCGCGAAAGGGCGGGAGGACAACGCGAAATGGAATTTCGAAAATTAACGGAGATCGAACGGGGGTATTAATAAACAAATACGAGCAAAGGGAAAACATTGAGTTTTTCAATATTGAAGCGCGCACACAGAGTTCATTAATGTTCAATTCAACGGAAGCCGAATAAGCGAAAGCGAGATCCTTTCTGTAACGACGAATGATTACGCACGGAGCTTTACAGTCTGACGAGCGCGCTGTGCTTATGCAGTCCTTTATGCGATTAAATATTCTGAAACATCTGAGAGCGTTTTGTATCTCAACAACAATGAAAACAACAAAAACCAAAACAATAAAAATAGAATAAAACGTCACTTTCTAAATATCGATTTTTTAAAATTCGAATATTTAAATACTGAGATGTTTGTTTATATATAATAATATAATTTAATAAATAAATAACATATGTATACATATATATATATATATATATATATGTATATATGTACATAACGTGTTATATCTACAAGTAGCACTAAACAGGTTTTTGTGCTGTTGGATATTTGTTTCCTCTTTGTTGTATTTTGTTATTGTTTACAAACTGTCCGAAATAAAGATATAATTTATTATTATAATTATACGAACATGAAATATTAAATATATTCTAAAGCCATGAAGAAGGGAGCTCGTATCAATGCTTTTGCACGATATTGAACGAAATACAGATACAATATACAAAGAAATTTCTTAACTAAATAAATTGTTTTAAATTTTAATAGCCTTCTTCAAAAATACTCTCTCTACGATTTTCTCGCACAGATAATAAAAAGTGCATTGATCGATGCGTTAAAAGATATAAAAAGTAGCACTTTGAAGTTGCATGCATGAACATATAGTATAATTATGCACGAAATTGAATTAAATATTTTAAAAGTTTCATAGAACGTTTTACAAGAAGCAGGGGAGAGAAAGTGCGTGTAGACGTACGAAAATATATTTTTCTGCACAACTTGTATTGGTCAATAAACAAATATATCTCTAGGATAAATTAGCTTCTAAACTATTGCTTTTGGAATTTTCGAAATGCTCGATCGCTTCAATTGCCATAAGTATGCATAATAATAATAATTAGTAAGACAAAATGTACAATATTTTATATTTTGTTTTATCTTACAACTTTTTATAGACAATGTTACTCTTAACTAAACATGTTACATATATATTTTTTTTCCGTCTCTATATATAAGCCTCTATTTATATATTACATAATTTTCTCTCTCTCTCTGTGCGTGTAAGAGAAAGTACGGAGTTTTTAAAAAAATTACATCATGTGCCGGCGGGTTGTACACGCGAGGAGAGTTTTTCCCGCCTCGCACGAGGAATCAACGTCCGAGAGGGGCGGACGTAAACGAGCGAGGTAAACGACAGGGATAAAGAGTGCGAATCCATGCATACCCCATTAAAAGGTGGAATCTGGGACTGGGTGGTGTAACACCAGCCACTGTGCGACGCTGTGTATAGGCGCGGCGCTGTGGAAGTACACGGCCGACCGCGCGAACGGTGCGAGAGAGAGCCGGAGAGCGCCGCGGGCGCGCCTCCGGACTGTTTGCTAAGTAGTTGCCAAGGAGTACAGCCGTTTCGGAATACAAGGAGACTTATGTATGTCCGTTCGATCGCGGGCGCGCTCGTCGGATGCAGCCCGCGGGTGCAGCACGCCGATGCCGCTGGCTGCCCGGCACTACGAGAGAGAGACAGAGAGAGAGAGGGAGAGAGAGGCGGCCATTTACAATTCAATTCATCCGCAATTACAATACAAGTGACTCACCCGTCCACTCACTCATCCCCCTCGCCTTCCCGTCTTGCTTCCAAGCCGGGTTTCCGATTCTACGTGCGGCGTTCTCCGGAAAGGATTGGAAACTTTCGCCGGCACTTCAGATTCCGCGGCGCGGAATTTCCGAGATGAATCATCGGAAGGGATTCGATTTTGTTCGCGAAATTAATCGAAAGTCGCGAGAACGCAAGAAGTGAGAGTTATAACACGAAAAGCTTATACTTCTTCTAACCCGCGTGTTGAAAAGTCTAACAAGTTTCAGACGTTTATTAAAGTTCAGTCCAATATTATAATATTCGTAAGGACACGTGGAAAGTGTCTTTATGAATAATGTAAAAATGTGTTATTATCACGTATTGCGTTCTCCAATTGCGTTATTTTTATACAAGATGCATTCAATCCTGATAATCGATAGGTTAATATCCAGCCAGATTATTAATGATCGACGTCGGCAGAGATTGAGAAAAATGACGAACGCGATCGACAACGGAGGAAATTCGGCGCGAAAAGCCGCATCACTGACAGAGAAAAAGATAGAGAGAAGTAAGAGAGGAAGGAGAGAAAAACGATCGATCGCCGCGATCGAGTATTCGCCGGGTGCTTTCGCGGCCTGATAAAATTTCGATGGAACGCGCCGCCGGACGCATATTGCGGGTATCTCGATTTCGAGATTTAGATAAGCCCGAGCGATAGAGGGGAAATGCGGAAACGCGTAATGCAACGCAACGTTAACGTCGTGCCCGCACAACGGTGGCGGCGACGAGGAGTACACGTCCTCGGGATACACGTATTTCTTCCCCAGACGGAATCGCGGTCCACGTCCGCGGATATCCGCGACAAAGTGAAATCGATATCGGCGTTACATCCGGCGGGCCGAGTAGTCGAACGGAAAGAAGCGGCGGCGGATTAAGGCGCGCGCGAGCGGATAAATTCGCCGCGTGATTAAAGCGCGTCCCGCGGATTATGCCCGGCGCGGGAAAATAAATATTCAAAGAGGAGACGCGCGCTCCGTAATATTCGTATATCAAGTAATATTTTCCCGTGGCGAATTCCGTACACGCACGAACACGCCGCGCGCGCGCGTGCTATTTATTTATTTTTAAATTTGTTTTGCATTTTTTTTCCTCTTCATTCAATTTCCCCGCCCCGCATCGACGGCGCGTTAGTGCGTAATGAATCCCAGACCGCGGCCGGGCGCTACTCCTCTACGTTCATTTAAATTTATACGAACCGACCGCCGCCGTCGCTCTCACATCAAAGCGCGGCGCATTACGCCCGTGCCTAACGTATGTATACGCCGTGACGCTCCTCGAATTATATGTTGCGTGCTCTTCGCGATTCTTAAAATATAAAAATAACCTGCCCTTTAAAAAAATTTCTACGTTTCGTAATTTCGTGCGTAAGCAAATTTTCTACTTCTCCCCGTAATTCCGCATTTCGGGGGCATCCGGAATAATAGGGCTCGTTAATGCCAGAATTTTACGGTCCTGGGGGGGTAGTTTCTCGACGACGAGGAGTAGGGAGGGGACTCGCCGCGCTCCGTGGACGAGAAGAGGGGTGTAGGGGGGTGAGAGCTGCGATGTAACGTCGATATCACGCTCTATACGAGGCGTCGCGACGCCGCGAGTGGGGCGCTCGCGTGGCGCGCGGGGGGACGGGCGGGTAGTGAGGGAGGGAAACGGGCAGAGAGGAGAGGGGCGAGTTCCACATGGGTAAAATAATCGATAGCGGCGACCGATATGTATGTGCCCGACTTGTATATAACGCTGCTGCCCCGCGCGCACACGTGTACGCGCGACCAACCCCTTGCACGTTTAGCGTTTTCGCGTGTGTGCGCGTGCGCGCTCGCGCTCCCCCTCATCCGTGTGTGCGTGCGGATGCGCAAACGCGTGCGTGAGCGCGCGCGGCACGCAGGCGCGCGTGTGAGATCGAGGGGACGTACACACACACACACACACACACACACGGGCGGAACGGCGCGGCGCGGCGCGACGTTTACGTGTGGGGCTTCGACGACGACATCGACTTTCCTCGCGCGCAATCGTTGCCGTTGTTGTTGTTAACCGCCGAGACTTCGCCGCTGGGATTTAAATCCGGTTTTCGATCGTCCGCGCGGCGCGGCGCGCGGCGGAAATTTGCGCGCGCGGTGATGGCGTTTAAACGGCCTGAGCTGCAAAAATCGGATCGATCATGCGAGGAAGATAGAAAACGTGTGCTCTCGTTATCTGCACACGCAGTCACTCCCCCACGGCTTATATATCTACCTGCCTCGAAAGAATGCACGCCGCCGTTCGCGTGGCGCCCGCTCACGAAAATGGAGACATCAAGCCCGGGGAGCGAGAGCCGGGGGTTGTAAGGGGTGTAAATTCGCTCGGGCTAAATATAGCCCGCCTCCGTCGCGAAATCTCCGTTCATAAATAATAGCGCGGCTCCTTTTAATGTTGCGACCCACTTTTCTATTTTACGATATTCTCGCAATTTCCCTGAAATACCTGAAATAAATCGCGCGCGCGTTCCATGAAAGAGAGCCGCGGACAAGAAGTAATTCTTTCGATCGTGATGCAAAATCAATGGCTTAAATAGACGAATAATTCGCGGATTTCGGAACGTCGCGCGATACAACCGCTAAAAATTTACATCGTCGCGAAATTTAAATGAGCCAGGCGATGCCGGCCCGGGCGATGATGAGTCTAGGAAAAGTCGCCGGCGCGGTCAGAGCTGCGACAATTTTTGTCGCAGTCCTCGGCGCTCTCGACTTCGAGCGCAAAAAAAAAACACTCGCCTGGTGCGCGTCCGATCGGCGAACGACCAACCGGCGATTGGCGATTGGCCGACGGTTGCGTGAAATTCGATCGGCGCAAAAAGATCTCCCCGGCGAGGCCGGGAATGATTTTTGCGAATTAACGAGGTCTCGATGTATCGGCTTTTCGCTCGCCCGCTTCCCGCGGAATGCAATTAAATCGAAAGAGAGCTCGCGGCCTTCCTCCTCCCCCTCCCCCCATTCACCCCCTTCGCTCCGCGATATCGCGATAATACGCGATGATACTCGTGTCCCCGACGCTCTGTCCCCCGCCCCCTTTCCACACACCCCCGCCCGCCCCCTCCCTCCTCCTCCGCGATTTTAACGCGAATTTCGCGCGACGCCGCAATAAAACGATCGTGACGGGTTCCCGCGTTTGACGATGTGTAACTCGTTTTTCTTCTTTCCTAGTCTTTTTGTTTTTTCTCTCTACACCAATGTTAACCCGAACGCCGAACGCGCGGAACGCAGAGGGATGATGATGCGTCGTCCTCGGACGCGCGTCCTCTCCCTCGTCGTCGCCGAGCCGTATACACTTTCTTTATGGAAATCGATATCTATAATTATTTCATCACTCGGCTCTCCGCGCATAGTATTACGCTCGCATTATGGGACTCTACACAGACTACTCGGTCGGACGAGTGCGCGGCGCAGGCCGATGATTGCCAACAACAAAAGTAGCGCAGCAAAGTGATCGCGTAATAATTAAATGTCCCGTCATTTTATTTGAATAAAAATCTCGGCTTGTCGTTCACTTATACGCCGAAGCTAAGTCTAATCTAAATAGGTAAAAGGAGAAAAATTAACTCTTTGAAGGGTTTTAGACAGTGATAAAAAAAAAGAAGAAGGATTCGACGGTACACTCGATTATTTATAAAAATATTGAAATGTGCTGTTGCTTCTCATGTTACTTCTCACATTACCGTTACGTTTAAAGGAGAGCTATTACGGTAATTCGATAACGTAATTATAACAATTTCGTCGAGGTAAGTTAGGATGAATAAAATATAAAAGTAGCTGAATAAGTTATAAAAGTACTCGAGACCTGTGTCGGGGACCTGTGTGTCTTGCGTAATCGAATAATTCACGGGGGTACAGACTTGAGACGTACGTTTCGCGGATCTCTCCTCCACCCCCTCCTCTCGGTTGATTAACTTATTAGCGATTGCCACAAACATTTATAGATCATGGACGTCAGATCGGACATGAAAGTGGAGATACGCGCTGTTCCCACGTAATTAACACAAACGACATACAGGCGTACTTCATTGGCGTAACTAGAGCAGCGTGTATATACATGCAATGTAATACATGGGCGTCGATACATCAGAGAGACGTCAAAGTCTCTCCCACCCCTGCTCTTCGCCCTCCTCTCTCAACCCGCCCCTTTTCATCCCTTCCTATCACTCTCTGTAATTTTCAGAGCCCTTAATAATCACTTTGGAGACACGTAAGTACAAACAGTTCTGTCCGGGATGAAAGAAGAAAAGAATAACAGCGGATCCGAGATGAATTACACGTTTTGAGTGAGAAAATTTTATTTCACTTGTTCTTCCGTAATTTACTTCGCCGAAAGTTTATTCACTTATTTTATGTCTCACTTATTTTATGAAATAGATTAAATGGAAATAGTACATCTCACAAATAATTCAGTAAATTTCGGTTTATATCTTTTGATAGATAGTAATCTGTATGGCAAAATAGTTATATAAATATAGTAATTGATTCGTTATACATATAAGTAAATTTATAAATGAAAGCAAATCAGAAAGGCAAGAAGGGTAAAGAAATCATATGTTCTAAGTTAATATTTTTTTAAATTATATATTCCAAGTTAATAATTTTTTATTATCATTCTAATCATCTGTTCAATTCTGATATATTATGATGACACTTTGATTCGATCAATACAATATATACTTTTTTTTCTACTGGTCGTTAAGTATAACTCAAGCCACGTAATTAAATGTAATGAATATACTTTGCGCGAATATGATTTAAGGAGGAACGTCATTCTCTTCATAATCTGCTAGAATTTATGTGACTTTATTAACGATAATAGTCGATCATTATTAATGAAATCGTCTAAATAATATATTTTATTGTAGCATTAATTTTTCACGTCCGTCTATGTCCTAATATTATTTGATTTTACTTAATATTGTCTTACACTGTGTTTAATAAGACTTATTCGCGAAAGTATCTTAGTATAGCCAATTTATGATAATTAAATATACATACCATATATCACTTTTACGTTCAGTATATAAATTAATAAAGATAATATTTTTTAATTAATACGCGTTAATTCTAATTTAAAAAAATTAAATACAGTATGTATCATTTTTTACACTATTGTATAATTTAGTAAGTCACAATATAATAGAAATGTAATAGAAAAAGTTACAATATATTAATAGAATAATATTCAATGTAGAATAAACGTAATATATATTTAACTAACATTTAAATTAACATTAATGATTAGTAAAATCAAGTACTTGCGTTTCTTCATTAGTGTTACTGATGGCTTTTTCATCGTTTCAAAATATTTTGTCGTTCAGATAAAAAAAAGACTATAAAAACTTTGTCTCTATGTATGTGTTTGTATTTGTGTGGAAGTTTTCAGTAGGTGCAATCATCCCGTGAGTTCTCGATTTGACGAAGAAACAGTTGATCTCCCTTTCCCTTTTTCTTCTTCCCTTCTCTCTCTCTCTCTCTCTGTCTCTCTTTCCTTTTAACAACGCCAGTCAGTGGCCAACATATGATCGCTATATGAGGCGACAGAGGCCGAGTCACGTTTAGAGCACCGACAGGGTAGTCAAGCGGGGAATCCCCTTCGAATTGGCCCCCGCGCCCTCCTCCCCGTTTCCCTCCCGTAATGGTGGGCAGCCCCCACGGTAGGGGCTCACCTGCCGCCAGGTGCGACTCCCGGCTTGCTCGCCATCTGCATGAGGGGCCCGTGCCGTGCGCGGGGGCCGTTTCCTCCTTTACCTTCCTCGTGCGAGCGCGTGATTAGCGGCACACGCACACGCACGCATGTACACACGCACACGGGGGAGAACCGTAAAACTTAGCACGCGACCACACGTTCGTGGGGCATACGTCACCGTGGGACGAGCGTATCGGCGGCTAACCGAGCGTTATAGGGTTACCTCCGTCACAAGTCCTGTTTCGCTCGAGTTGAAAATATGAATGATAAAAACTTAACTTATAAAGCGATATGGAGCGAGCTCTCGAATGACTCATTATTTTTATAAAAGCGTAACTTTAGAAGTAAATTGATTTTTTTTCTCTATCAAACAAGTAATAGCTTCAAGCTGTAGTTCTGTAATATACTTTATGAAAATTGAAACGGTGTTTCTCAAGTTATTCAATTTATTATTCTGAAAAATGTAAATGTTTTATAAATCCAATGAAGGAGAGATAAGTTTAAATGACATAATTGATTACGAAGTATATAAAGTAAAATTGTCCAGCTTCTTTTTAGAACTGAAGTGTTTTAATAATGATAAACTTTTTAACATGCTCTTCTTTCTACACGCTTTTCATAATACATTTAATTCTATACTTTATTCCATACTTTTATCTGTACATTTATATACGTGGATTTATTCATGTTATTTTTTCTAATACTCGACAGATTGAATGATTAATGTCAGAATATCGAGGCGAAATAAATTAGAGTGCTTCCTTTCAACTGCTTCTTTTCAAGTTTTCTATGAATAATGATAAAATGAACACTGCACTTTATTCTCATCACATTTTATTATTTGATACATTTGCATACAGGAACTTTTTTATAACACATTCGTCGTTACGCAACGAATGAGAATCTGCTGCTATAAGTCAGCTATCAAACTTTACTCCGCTTCAGTCATACTCAGCTCCGATAGTAATGCTCATGTCCTCGGAAATGATTTTTGTTTGGTGGTACCAACGATTCGTATCCAAGACGACTGCAATTGAAAAATCACAATGCTATCAGAACGACGCGAGGAGAGGAAAGCGCAATATAGTGTGTGATAAAAGTAATTTATAAAGTAAATTTTTATTAGCGATCGTAATTATTTAAAAGGCTTCTGCTAAAGTTTTTTTATTTATTTTCGAGAGAAAAAAGATTAAATCAACAATTTAAAACACCGTTAAAGGAAATAAATCTTTCGCCGTGATTCAAGGACATAAACAAAGTGTATCCGCATTTTAGCGTTAAATACGACCGAGCTGATTCTCAATTCGAAACAACATTGAATGCGACTGTCGATCAGAAGGCCGCATTTAGCGCCAAACGGGGGGAAGGGAAGCAATTAATTTTGCAATTAATTCGATCATTATTTATTGGCATGTATATCGAACGCGGCTCTCTCACTTATCTCTCCGGCATGCACAATCACTTCCAGCCTCTTGCATGTGTAGTGACACTCCCTCGGCGGATCTAAAATCCACAATTTTTCACCCTTTATCTGCGCCTGCCAGGAGGGATAATCCACATCGTCCACCTTGAAAAATTTCATATTCTCAAAATGTACGATTAATGACAATCGTCTGTATACTTGAACATGCACAAGAGCGCATTTAAACGTTAAATATATATTTACAATAAATATAACTAAAATATATTTATTTTAAAATTAAAATAAAACAAGATAAAAATAATTACAGAGATTGAATTAATCTGCAAATATTTGATTGAATAAAATACAAAATTTTGAGATATTTATGTAAATTACTGCATGTACATATATTTATTTGTTGAAAAAATATGGCACATAATTATTAATAAATTTTTATTAAAGTATATTGTGCACGTCAATAAATAATTTTGACAGACGTCACTTTTTATTAAAGAATGTCGCGTTACACGATTGTTATTTAGTGAAATAAATCTCACGTAATCTTCGGTATCTTCGGTAAATTTAACGTAGTTTTCGATAGAACCTACATGCATTGGTGCGCCGTAGCCGTTGCTTCCCATAAAAATCCAATCCGTTTTCTTGCTTTCAGCAGTAGCGGGAAGAAAATACGGTCTCTGATAATGCTGCCTCAATATTACGCCGACCTTCTCGTCGCAGTTGCTCCTAAGAGTTAAAAAGAAACCGTGAGAAAGCATCATGGAACGTAAGAAGGTAATTAGAGAAAGCTAAAAATATTTTTTTTTCCTCTCTGATGATTTCCGTTCGATTTTTCGGAAATGCGAAATTCAATCGGTCTCATCGAGATTTTCTGTCGACAAAAAATTTTTCGATCGGCGTGACATTGCATGGTAGTGTGGATCTTCTTCGTAAGCCTGTTAACGAAATCGTACACGAACGCTGGTGATTCGAGGCGAGTGTCGGAAGCCGTGAAAATACTCGCAGGCAAGTATAATTAACTCACAAAATACGTTGGGTCTCTTAGAACGTATTCTTTAAACATGTATCGGTGGGACCACTTTGTAGTGTATATGATTTTCCATTGGCTTACTTATAACTGTAATAATCACACATATATGATATATCATAATTATATCAGTCATAAGTGTGCCAACTAGAAAACATATACACTACAAAGTGATTCCAGCGATGCATTTTTAGAGAGTACGTTCTAAGAGACGACACGTATCTTGTGTATATACAAGGTCCTTTTAGTAATACCTAATTTTCTTCATATGGGACCTACTATAGTTTTAACGTCGGGTCCGAATAGCTAGTTAGAAGAGGTTTTCTTGGCAGAAATACTCGGTGCAGTTTTGTTATTGCCTTCCGAGATCGCCTTATATAATGGCGATCGCTTTCAAATCGATTGAAATCGATTTTAGAATTAAGTATAGGTTCTGAGTAGATTTGAACCTGGATATTTGGCACAGAAAGCTGCCACGCAGCTCCTCGCGCCACGATCGCCACTAGTAAATTTAACTAAAAAAAAGTTAAAATATATGATTAGTCATTTGAGTTAAAAGAACGAAATTTACTCGAATGCTTTATTATTTACATTGACATTATATAATATATTTTAATATATTTTAACTTTTAAAATTATTTTAATTCGGACGGCTCATTAGAAGAGACTTTCCTGGGTAGAATTACTCTCGGTGGTTTTTGTCTTTGCCGAGAGGTGACGATCGCTTCCAAATCGTGATTACAGTCGATTTAGAGTTATAATTGTTCGGGGTGGATTCGAACCTAGGTCTCTGGCACCAGAAAGCCGACGTGTAGTTTTTGCGCTACGATCGTCACATGTAATTTAGTAATAATATACTGTCAAATAGTATAAATATCAAATGAAAGGCAAAATTTTATTATTTGAATCAGTATATTATTACTAAAAGGACATTGAATTAGGACATTTAAAAGGATATCGATTCATTCATTCACAGTTATAAATATACAAAGTAGTTGTTAAATTTTTGTACTCTTTATTTCTTTGTGTGTGTGGACGCGTGCCGCACAAAAATTATATAATAATATAATTTTATGTCCTTTTACATGTATTTAATATATAATTATATGATATATAATCTTATGTCTGATTATTATATTAGTGTAATATACATATATATTATATAAAATAATATATACATAATTTTTAAAGTAATCTTAATGCAATCTTCTTTCAATCTTTCATATGTATATTCTTTGTTTTTATCTAAGAAAACTGTTCGGAAGGTTTCTAATTTAAAAATAAAAATATCAAGTGCTCATTATCAATTGCAACGACTTTTTCCACGCCAATTAAGTGCAGCTTTCTATAGTGCCATTTATATTTTCTAATAACTTCTTCTTCATCTAATATTATATTAATCAATGATGACAGACTCTGGACATAAGATAATGATACCGAGAAAATTGTCATTGATAAGGTACCTTCCACTTTCGTCATTTATAAGAACCGGCAGACGGAAAAATAGTATAGTAAAGAGATATGTAATCTAATTACTTTCTATAATTATTTCTTCTTTATCTAATATTATATCAATCGATTGGCACACGCTGACTGCACAATAAAGCAATAATACTGCGAAAATTATCATTAACCGAATGCTTTTCTCGCTTTATCTATTAACAACAATTAAGGGGAGGGGGAGAAGAAGTGCATAAAATTTCATAATAAGCCAATCGATACACAGACCGAAACGAAGATAAGCTAATAATGCAGCTAGAATCGCCGTTATGAGTGAGGTAATCCATTTTCCGCTTCTTTCAATTATTTATAACAATGAAACAATCAAGAAGGGGACAAAAGACCGGTTTACTTAGCGTACAGCAAATGTTTGAATATTAATAGCGCGCAGGAAAAAAAATACATATATATCGCTTGGAATAAACGCCCGAGGAATCTCTCTCTCAAAAATATTGTCCCACGCGCGACGGCACGTACGCTACAAGTTTACATTTTACACGCCGATTCCCGGAATGTAGGCGCGCGCGACCGCCTTGTTTTGTTTTGATTCGCACGCCTCGTCGCCCTCGGGCTTGCGCCCCCCTCCCCCTCCCGCTCGCCGCGCCTACCACCAGTTCAGTGCGATCGGAGCAAACGGAGCGTCGTGTTGTCGCGCGCGCCGTCTTTCTCTCTCTTTCCCGTGTCGGAGTTCGCGTCGGGCGCGAGAATCGTGGCGCGGGAATTTAGCGACCGGGGCCAGTTAATTGCGTGTGCGCGTCAATTACCATATATCGTCGCGATCGATGGCTCCGTCAATAGATGTATACGTGTATATCCGCGAACGACGTGTTTATGGCCGTTTAGCTCGCCGAGGCTCGCCGCCGCGCCGCCCGTTTCGGAATCGTCCGGATTCCGAATCTCCTCGGTCGATTGATCCATTTACCGGAACGCGAATTTCTCGGCTCGACGATCTTCCGGTCGATCGAAACAATTTGATTGATAGGAATTGAGCGATTACATAAGCATTATAAGTATATCCAGTGAGAATTTTCGAATTAGATCTCGCGACGGTCGCGAAGAGAGGTTAGAAATCCGCGGTAGCGTCGACGTATGTACGGTCCGCGCTGCGTCTAACGTCATCGGGAATGTATGTTTCGAATCTATTATCCCCATTGTTGATTTTTCATCACACGCGATTTATTCGAACAGAGTGCGTCGCGAGTGTCGATAAACGTAGCATTGCAGTTGGCCGTTGTTTAGCACTGAAAGCTCGCCGCCCGTTTCGGAATCGTCCGGATTCCGGGTCTCCCCGGTCGATCGTTCCATTTACCGGAACGCGAATTTCGCCGGCTCGAGGGTCTTCCGGTTGATCGAAACAATCGACTTATCCTTGAGCGATTACATAAGCATAAGTAGAGAAAAAAATTTAATTCTGTGATCAAGATCTTGCGACGGTCACGAAGAGAGGTTACGATATTCGTTGTAGCGCGATATGAATTTAAGTTGTCGTCGGATTTTTGTAATTCTCGGGAAATCTTGCTGACGCGGACGGTCCGTCTAACGTCATCGGGAATGTACATGCACTTATTTCGAATCTGTTATCTCGATTGTTGATTTCTCACACGCGATTTATTCGGATAAAGTGCGTCGCGAGTACCATAAACATAGAGCAGTGCAGTGAGATTAAGCTCGATTTAGGAGATCCTTAAGAAGTTGCCATCGGATTCTCGGAAAATCTTGCCCGCGCTGCGTCTAACGTCATCGGGAATGTTTCGAATCTATTACCTCGACTGTTGATTTTTTTCACACGCGATTTATTCGAACAAAGTGTGTCACGAGTACTATAAACGCGGTGCAGAAGCAGTGCAGTGATTAGGAGATCCTTAGGAGGCTTCAAGATTCCACACGTTCGCCCAATGAGACCAGAAATTCGCTACTGAACGTAAGTAATCATGCTAATCACAGGAATAAAAAAATCATCCCGTTCTCCAACAATCATTCGCCTTATCGTATTCGAATTGTATTCCTAAGCCTTTCAAGGGAATAAATATTGCATGAAAACAAATATATATAATAAGATAGTCGTAATTGGGCGCTGGGCTGACAAGAGTTTTTCATTTGTTGAAAAATTCGTCTAAAATTTTTTAATGATCGCGATAGGCATGCCATTTTTGAGCGCGGATCTTCCGGTCGATCGAAACAATGATCAAGATCTCGACGGTCGCGATGAGAAGTTCCGCAGTAACGTCGACGTAAAGTTGTCGTCGGATCCTCGCGAAATCTTGACGACGACCCGCGCTGCATCTAACGTCATACTCATCGGGAATGTATTTCCAATCTATTACCTCGACTGTTGATTTCTCACACGCGATTTATTCGGGCAAAGTGCCGAAGCTGTATATAATTGAATTCAAGTAATCCTGATTTTTCGTTCATCTGAGCTGCGTTTAAATTCCTCATCTGGGTGCAAGTATCATTTTATCCTTGATGTTCACTAAAAGTTAAACAAAGATATCTCAAAGATAAAATGATATCTAGCGGGAAATCTAAACGCACTCTTGTATAGCAGAAAAAAATCCCTTTTGGACGACTTATATTCATGTCATAAATCGAAATATGTAGAATTGTATTGATAATTTTAATACGAAAGCATTTCAAAGTAATACATATTTAATATATTTTTTTTATTTATGATGAATATATGTTTTAATATATATTTCATATATATGTAAAATATAATTAAAATGCAATAATCAAATACATAATTAAAATTTGATACGAGATCGTAATTAGAATTCTAATCAGAAATCAAAATTGCAAACTATATAAAATGGATTTAATATCGTCGTGATTATTTCGATTGTCGATACTTCGTACGATTTACGGAAGTCCAGACAATTATCGTAGAATATCCCGACGGTTCCGTCAAGTGAACTCCGTGCGATCGTAGTACAACTCATACAGTGGAATTTCCACGATCGATCAGCGCGGGTTAGGCGGGTAGTTTCGTCGAATAATACTCGTAGTTATCTCGGATAATAATCAGCTGTGGTTGCGATCGCATTTTCTACATTTGCCGCGATCATTTGCTGTAGTCGATCTCTTGATTAAAATCGCGAAATTAATGTTGTAATTAATGCTATGATCTGAATGTTAAAAATCTCTTGTCTTATCATGTTTGAATTAAATCTATTTTAACTATGCCTACGAAATTAAACCTATTTTAATGATTTATAATTTGTTCCAGATTTAAGGATAAAATTTTATTTTTATTTTATTCAAAAATTTATATTTATTCATTTATAATTTTACGTGTCGTGCAGTACGAAAAATATTTCAAGAATCAGAAAATACATATCTTGATCTACATAAAATATATATTAAATATACGAGGGTATATTTCGAATAATACCCGACAGAGATGTAGTCATAAATAGAATTTTATCCTGATGTCGTAAATTATGGATTATTTAAACTGGACTTTTTCGTTACTAAATATCGCGTGAAACGAGCGTGTAGTATCGACAATGCCGAGAGAAGCGTGTAGTATCGGACGATCGTCACATTGTACGTAATAGAGTTGGCGAATTTTGGCATCCTTGCAATATCGAAACCCTGTGTGCTACATCTAATTAAAAATTCATCGTTACGAGGAGCGCCTGTAAAGAATAAACGTACATTATTACCCACGTCGCGTTAATTAACCGTGAATTTATTATATTTTATTATTAGCTGTCTGCTCGTTAATTAAATTTGTCGAAATGTCAAACTACTGCCGCGAGTATCGGACGAGGGTCGCGCGATTGTTTAGAGCGTGTCGCGAGCATAATCGTCGGGAGTGCCGCTGCGAAAAGGGCGAGAGCGTCGCGTCGTTGCGTTAATTAAGTACATACATGCATGCACGGTTTGAACAAAAAAAAAATGACAATCACGCGATCGGCGAGTAAAATCGTTTATTATTACATGAGTTGTTTGTTTAATTTGCCCGCGACGATTCGACGCGGCGCGGCCGCCCGTCGTCGCGCGCGCGATAATAATTGGCGGCGATCGCTTTGGCATTCGTCTCGCGTTCCGCCTCTCCGCGGTGCATTGAACAAAACGGAAAAATGACAATTACGAATTGTCCGCGAGTGAAATGTTATTTATTCCCGTCGTCCGCGCGCGGGATATCAATTTAAAATTGATATCCCCCGTATTTTCGATAATTATGCGCGCGTGCAGGACGGCGCCCGCGGAGGAATGCGGCGCGGCGCGGCGTCGATCGGCGAGCGAATCCGTCGTGCATTTACATTTTGCGCGACCCGCTGATTTATCCACGCTCGCGATTATTTTAATGTCGTTGCGAACGCGATGATTTTCCGATAATGAAATTTATAATTGTTAATAACATTTAAAAATGACAAGCGTTTCGCTTGTACGCCAGTCGTAAGGAGCTTATGAAAAATTCATTATTAATTCACTGCAATTTGAAAAATTTGTTAAATTCCTCGTAATAATTTCCACTTTTATTATTTTTTTTTATCATTTGAGTTTCAAAGGAAATTTCATTATATCGATTCTGTTACACCGGAAAATCTCATTTGTCGCGCACTTATTCTATCTGTTAAACTTCATCTTCGCGTGAAACGGAAATGAAAGTTAAATGAATGCATTTATCTCTCTCCCGAATTCATAATCTTCGAGGACTCGAATAGCAACGAAATGATTCCGATAATTTTAGATTGAGCATGAAAGACTGTTGTCGAGATTTCTCGAAAGATTATCTGGAAGGGAAAATTATTTCGACGAGAAATAAAAAAATCTAAAGTATCGAAAGTATCACGAAAAAGAAACTGCGGAGTCTCAACAGCTTCCTTGTTACACAAGCCCGTTATACTGTACACATTAGAGATTGCAAATTGGAGATTACACTAATGGTGAAAGAAAAAAATGTAAAATAAAAAAATATTTCTTAATTCATTCAACTATACATGGCAGTCATGGGCTGTCAAATAATTACTTACTGAGAAAAAAATTGTTGAAATAACTAAATGCGTTTTATTGACAGTTTTTTTTAAATTCAATTATACAATGCTTTTGAGTTAAACATACATCAACAACATTAATGATATTTTTGTGAATTAACAAGTATTTGTTAATTTAACAAAAATATATTAACTCATATGTTTAACTCAAAAGCATTGTATAATTGAATTAAAGAAAAACTGTCAATAAAACGCCACTTAGTTATTTCAAAACAATTTTTTTCTCAGTGTAGAATTTGACAAGTCAGATATTAATTCCAATAATCCGTTTTGTTCTTGATTGGCTGATGACAATCATTCTAATTTCCAATTCGCAATCCTCAACCTCCAATGCGTATCCAGTATTACAAGAGCTTTAGTTCCTTCTCTACGGGTCCAAGGATTAAACGCGATGCCGAGTCACTTACCAGCCGACGTACCACGGCATCGTGCCCTTTTCCATCATGGCTCGATCGGCGCTCATGTCGAATACGTCCTGTAGACTCCGAAATTCCGTCTTGTACGGGAAGAACTGGCAGCTCGCCTCCTCCCCGCGGTAGAGCGTTTTGAAAAACGAGAAGGAGAACACCTTAGGCGCCGTCCAGTTGGCCATCGCGTCGCTTATCACCACCGGCTTCCCTGAATACGCGTAGCTGATTACAAGTAAAGTACAATCGTGGAGAGATACCGAATCGTTATAAGCTGCTCACGCGGGGATATTATTGCTGAACATTTCGCAAATGAGTGTAAAATAATTAAATTGCAAGCGTGAAGTCCTCGAGCAAGTATGACTGTAAATTTATCAGGGTGTGATAAATTAATTCTTATAATTAGAAGAATTTACAGCGTTAAGTTCCCTTCTTTTAAATAGTGGTGAGGTGAATTGGTTCTTAAGAAATAAGATTATTGTTAGCAAAAATATTGTTGTTAAATAAACAAATTAATAGGCAAATATTTTTTCTTCTTATAAATGATGTTTTAAATGGGGTCTTTCGACATATTTCGCCATTTTCAGCAGATAAGTAAATTAACAAGATTAGTAATTAGCGAGATTTTTGCAAGTGGATAATCGAAATATAATTTGAAAAATTTTAGAGATTTATGCCACTTTTATGCCATAAGTAAATTAGTTGGGAATAAACGAATCTTTTTTTTGTGTGCCGTTACCGACGTGAGTGATATTTCTCTCTCGGAAATGGAATGAATGCCGCGTATGAATTAGCTGAGCCAATAATACGCAGGTCGCGCGTTTTAGTACCGTTGTTCAAAGATCGTCGGATCGACGGCGGAGAGTTTGTCAACCTGTTGAACATCCTGGCAGATCGAGCAGTCCTGCGGCGGTCGGAAAAGTTTTTGCACAAACGAGGGCGTCGTTATCCAGCACTGAAACAACCGATTCGCTCAGTCAACTGGCCCACTTGACTCAACGAGGCGCGATTAATTTCTAACAAAAAAAAATTAATTCTTCTTAAATTCTGAATTGGAACTTTTATCTTTAATCGCGATTATGATCGACCGAACGTAAGCTTCGTCGTTTAAGTTTTGTCGTCTCAAGTGTGATTATTAATTTACCTGGATAAGTGAAAATAAAGTTCGCGATATCTATAGTACGTGACATCTAATCGGGGGATTAATATAGAGTTAGATAATTTTAGTTTTAATCCATTCCACATCGAAGCGACGTCTAATCGAGGGATTAATACGGAGTTAGATAATTTCAATTTTAATCCATTTCACAACGAAGGAAGGAACGTTGTATCGACGTCGAAATAGAAGTAAATTATCGAACAACGATGGAATTCGTGTCTTTCTCACCTTGCTGTATCGATACGCCAACACGTAAGTCCACGCGACTTGCACCGCGAGCCACGTGGCGAGCAGCAGGACGAGCCACAGGTGCCACGCGCGAACTTTTATCAGTTTCGTCGGTCGCAGTCGCGAACGGGCGCGCAGCAGCCGCCAGACCTTGGCCGGAAGTCTCAGGTCGTCTATTTTGCCCAGGATCGCGGCCAGCTCCTTCCGCGCGAGGTCCACGGACTTGTTCGACGAGTCCGCGGCGGCGATCGCGTCGTCACTCGCATTCGTCATAATGACAAACTCAATTGATATTTCCAAAGAATTGAATGATCAATTATTTTCTCCCTCTTTTTCACGAAAATTCTTGAATTTTAGATATTTTAATTTTAAATTGGCTCAACGAATAGATGTATGTTAACGATTAATTGATATTAATTTTGTAATATGAAATCTGAATTATTGAATTAATTATGGCCCAACTAATTTTTTTCCTTTTAAACTGAATTACTGCTTTGCCGATTTCAGAAATCTATTCAAATCGAGATGAACGTTAAAACGATACCACGCGAGATTTGCTACGAAACGAAATCTCTTTCGTTTGTTTCCTTTTTTTAATGCAATTGTAACGATTATTTATTATTATTATTGTATATTCCGACGGGCACTAGTAGTCCTGATGGCTAGCGTAAAACTGGGACGCGGTCCTTACCTGCTGCTCCACAGCGCGCCAAGCTCCCCTCTCGCATTGGCCTCGTATGGGGGTGGAATGGCAACGGGTTCACAGGGGTGTGAAACGAAAATCAGAACGCCCACCGATACGGGCCATCGGATTGGTTTCAATCGAATCGGTTTGGCGTGATAGAAAGTGGATTATTTCGCGAGTGTTTAACTCACTTCTCCCTTTGTTTCTTTCTCTCTCTCTCTCTCTCTCTCTCTCTCTCTCTCTCATTCGATTTTCCTCTCTCACGGAAACTTCTGGAACTTTTTTTGGAGATTCTTGGTCGCGTGATTTCAGTACTGAAAAAAAGTCTCGCGAAAAGTTTATCACTTTTGTTTAATTTCATTTGCACAAAAAAATAAAAGTTTAATTTAGAAGATAAAAATAAATATTGAAACAACAGTTAAAGGTAAGTTTAAAGGTAAACAACGATTTAAATTATAGTAAAATGAGAAAGAAAAGAGAGAGGGAGAGAAAGATGGAGTTTGTGAAGAAGGGAATCGATTCTTCGTCGATTAATTAATTAATATCTCGCCGTTGTGTCGCATGGGCGCGCGAAATTTATACGGAGAGTACAAGAATGAGGGAGGAGGGTGGATTAAACTCCGGGGGAATTATGGGGGGTAAATTTTCCGCTTTTCCGTTTCATGGGAGAAGCGTGACGTGGGCGACGCCTCTTATCTCAGGCTGCAGCTGGCCCCCGCTCATCGAAGTGTATAGACTTCGCCGACTTAAAATACGATTGACCTACTTCACATTATTTCTTATATACTTCGTAGCCTGTCCGAACGACGGAAGGAATCTTCCCTCCGCCGGGAAGAAATTGCGCGGGAGGAATGTATTATGCCCGCCCCCCCTTAGAAAAATATATATTTATTCAGAAAACTACATGTCTGCTAAAAAAAAAAACACGCAACGAATTGGAAATAAGTCGTACAAATTAGAAAATTTTTTACGCTTTTCGTAGAACAAATCGATTATCAAATTATACGATTTATCTATTTGCGCGCGCGATGTATACATATTTTTATTGTAATTTTCAGTCCGATAAACGAATTTCGCTCTTCGTGAATTTCTTTTTTCCCAATTCACGTTAGGACGTTCTCCGAAGTTTTTTACGCAACGCCTCGCGGCCTCCGACCGCTGCCGCGCCGCCGCGCACTTCGTACTGAAACTTTTCTTCGAAATTCGTTTTTCCGCGCGTGGAAGCGGTACTTTGCGAAACAATTTCGATGCGATTGGAAACGCGGCGGCGGGCGGGCGGGTAGATTCGCTCGGGCGGGATACACGCGGGAACGAGATTACGCGCGAGGAACGGATTTTACAATTGCAAATTGTCAATCCGCACGGCAATCCGCGTCTTAATTAACAATTAGCCCCGCGCCCCGAACCGGTGAGGGGGGGGGGAGACGAGGTTTCGTTCCGTGTGAGTTCGCCTTTTATGGAATAAAACCACGCGCGCACATCTGCCCTTACGTTCCCTTTCCTTTTCCCCTCTCTTTTTTTCTGTTTTCCACCCACTTCTCTTTCTTTTTCATGCAAAAAAACGCGCGACGAGCGAATCGCACGCGAATCTCGTTATCCCGGCGACCGAGGCGTACTCTTCCAGACACGCAATAAAATCGCAATCGAAGGGAACGAAAAGTCAAAAAATGCGATTACGCGCCCTGCACGGACGTTTAATCCTTTAAACTGCGCGCGCGCGCCCCTTTGGTTTCGACGAAACTATATATTTCCGCAACGAGCCTTAATTATTTGAATATACAAGTCTTTGGAAGGATTTCTCTTTTTATTATATTTCGCTTACATTAATTTTTGTCTGAAAGCGACGAATGGAAACGTTTTCTATTGTTCCGTAGTGCCTATGTTAGCATAACATTTTGTTAATTTTTAAAAAACAATGATAGTTCCAGTAGCACTTTCCACAGTTCTACTGTTTCTGATAAATATAAAGAAATGTTCGGCATTTTTAATATAATAATAATAAAAAAAAAGAAATGATGTGCTAACTTCACGTTCCAGCACATTTCCCTCTATAATACTATATGCTGTTAAATATTATGACATCTGTCAAGTGCTCCCGTTAATTCTAAGTCAATTTCATAATTATATAGCGTTTCAAGACAAAATTGCAACAATTAATTATTTTGCACAGTTCTGAATACTTAGGTATGATAGCGTGATATTCGACGGAAGGATGTCCTATTGATAATTTTCGAAACTTCTGGCGATTATTTTCGCTTGCTGTGCCGATGATTTTTAATAATTAAAATTAAATGTAGAAATAATTATCTGGTGACTGGAGAGGAGAATTCATAGGACAAAAAGAGACGCACGTGTCAATTTAATTCTTTAATTGTTGTCAGTCGGATTCGAAATACACTAGTCGATCTTTATTATAATTATTATTGTATATACGTGGTACTCTGTCGAGAGATATAAACAATACATAATACAACGACGAAATAATGAACAATTTACGCTGTCTTCTTCGTAACCGCGTCTGAAAAATTATACATACATTACAATCCGTCAGTGGGAACCGCACTCGCAATTGAATCGCGTGTGAAACACAGTTGTGAGATTAAATGAAAGCGACGATTTTTATCCCCAGCGAGTTTGTTTTTACCAGGGGGGGGGATGAGACGAGGGAGAGGTTCGCTTGTCCTTGTTTCTTTCTTTTTTTTTTTTAATTGTATATCCTTCACAGCGAAGGCTTTTACGCTCTGTTATCAGTGGCGCGAAGTCGCGTCGGCCAGTTCGCTGGAAACTGAATGATGATAACGATAGAACGACCGAGTTGTGACGATCGAGCGTCCTGATCGTGGTGTCTGGAAACGCATCGACGTATCAGGACGCGGCATCGTCTTCTTGGTGGCGCTAAGAGGTACACTCGTTATTGTACAAGGACTGCGAAACACGTAATAAGTATAATGACTGTACACCTACGTTAACTAAAGTGCTCGAAATCATCGTCAACGAATATTACGCGTCCAAAAAGAATCGTATTATTTTTTCACGAAGAGTGTCAGTGGCCGAACGTAAACGCGACTTTTTAGATTCTTTCTAGCCTGGGACGCTCAAGATTTTCCCCAAAAATCCCAGTAATCGTTGAATTTTTGAATCTAGATACTCTCGGACTCGTAAACTTTTTTAATTAAGAAATTCTCGACACACTAAGATCTCCCGGATATTCCGAAAGATTCGTGGATCTGAAATGTTTTTTTATCGCTAGCTTCCGTGAGTCGTTCACAGACGGCGTTTTTTCATTCTCTCTAAGGATCCACGAGGTGGATCCGCGCGTTTGAATTGCTCGGATTGCTCTCGTCTCTTTCAATAACGATTAATTACAACGGTAACTCGTTCGATTCTTTTTTGGACGCCGGTAACGTACGTAAAACGCAAGAAGTCTACGGCTATGGAAGATCCTAATCGTCGCGCGCGATTCATCCTCTCCCATCGCCATCCCCTGCCATATCGTCGCTCTGCAGTAACGTTTCGATAATTAACACTAAACGCGTGACGGTGACGGTGACGGTGGTGGTGATGGTGATGGTGGTGGTGATGGTGATGGTGGTGATGAAGGTTCTCTAATACATCTAAGATGCACACCCATGCTTACTTAATGCTCCGTTAATTTAAATACGTATGCAGCACAGTAGACTATCATTTTTTTTTTCCTATTCGTTAATGCGCGTGTTACATGTGTGTAAAATGGTATGCGTGAGTACGATTTTTTTTTACTTCCCCTCCCCCTCCTTTCTTTATCCTTGCTCTCTTCCTCTTTCTCCTCATCTCTATTCGAGTTTGTATAGACGGCCTCGTCGAGCGGATCGTCGATCCACTTGTAAGTCATCCCTCTCGCGATTTCTTTCCCTCTTCGTTAATTAAAGCGACAGCGCGGCGGGGGTGTTTCGCCCTCCCCCCTCCCCCCCCCTCCTCGGATAATAATTCGACGTTTCCAAGTAGGGAAGTGTAATAGTGTTTCCGAGTGGCGCGGCACGGCGGCGCCGCGCCGTGGAGGATCATCGTTGTTCGTCGCGATCGCGCGGAAAGTGCCACCGACGACGCGCGCCGTCGAGGCCCCGGCAATTTTTTTTCTTCTGTTTTTTTTTTGCTCTTTCGACGTGTCGCGCAAGAATTCTTGCGGGGTTACGAGACGAGGTGTATCATTCGGTCTTGCCTGTCCGTTTTCTTTTTCTTTTTTTCCGTCGCGAAAAACCAGTATAATTATATAATCTCCGCGTATGTGCGAAACGATTACGGAAAACGACGCTAATTCGTTCCATCATTCGTATACAGCACCAGCAAATTTAAGATAACTCGCCGAAATTACGACGTGATCGCGATTCCCCTGATTTAATTTCTTGTTCCGAGATACCAGCAAGGCTATCAGGGAGAAACGATGACGATCGCGCGGGAATCATCCTTCCTTTCTTTTTCTTTTTTTTTTTAACGCTATCAGTCTTTTCAAACCGCCGGCGATTGACAGTGATCGCGATCGGTGGATGCGATGATGGGGTGAATCGATTGGGAAAACGGGATAATGATAATGATAATGACCATGATCATGATAATGATGGTGATGACGATGCGTTTCAGCAAGTGCGTCGTGAAAAATCGCGCGAGCGCGGGATAAAAAACCGTTCGGTGGAGAATCTCCTCCCGGGGGGAAGAAAAGGCAGGTCCCCGCCGCGAATTTACCGAGTAGTGACCCTCCGTTTTTTTTTTAGGCCGACACGATGACTTTTGTTTCTCTTCCGGGGAGGATCGGAGCGCGCGAGCCTACCGCGAGATCTCCGGTTTCCGATCGCAGATAAAGGGTAAAATTTTGTAGAAAAGAAAGTTCTGCGTGTATATGCGCGTGCCGGAACTCGAATAAACGACGGACAATCGAAGCGATTGCCTTCGGGCCGTTGCGGCTTAATTATTAAGTTAGGTCGTTTATTTTCACGGAAAAAATTGCTTTGGATGTTACAACAATACTCTCGATGTTTGGAAAAGAAATGCATGTTTTCAGGCAATTTAAGGTATATTGATGTTACATGGCATACATCTGTTAACGTATGCTTATCAGTACGGTTCTCACAACCGTAGTGCTTAGGATAAATGACATTCGGTTAGAATATCTTCATATATGTGATTGTCTCAACCAAAGCATTATTGTTACCTCTCTAATGTGGTTTCTGGACAACAAATAGTATGATTGAGAGATGTATAATTGTACGTCACAACATTGAAACTGAGAGTTCAGTTAATTATATATAAGTCACGTCCAAAGCATTTTAGTTCCTGTAACCCTTTTGAATTGATGGGCGAAAATTATCACAAATTATTATGTTGTAGCAACAGTATTTTTTTTTCCATGCTCGAGATGTCGGAAACCGGGAAATCGGCGCGTTCGGTGCTCGACTCTCTTCGATCGCCCGCTCCCTCCCCGCGCGGTTAGAATTCGCGGAAAATAGCAAGAGTACAAAATCAGCAGACGGTCGAGTCGATACGTAACGGCCATGAACGATCGCGGGAATAAATACCGGCGTATATATCCGAAATCGGTCGAATTGATGGCTGAATTTGGAGACTCTGTCGCGAACGACATGCCACGTGGAATCGTAAAATTGCATAATCGCCACGCACTTTGTCGCGACAAATAACTTTTGACGACGGCGTACGTCGTCTCGATTGACAATCATCAATCTGCGATTCGATTTAATTTACCGGCAATTTATAAAATTTAATTATTACGTAATATACCGTGATTGAAAACTTGGAGAAGTAATTGTGACGAATGGAAAAAATTATAGTAATTTAAATTGTTTCCACATCGAGAGTCCCAATAATTTTATTTATTGTTTATATCATAATTTTATTATTAAATTAATAATTATTAATTCAATAATAAAATTTATTGAATTTATATTTCATTATTTTAATATTATTTATTGTTGAATTAATTAATATTAGTAAATCAGTGTTAAAGTTGAGAGAAAGAAGTTGGTGCGTGAGGTGTATCGACTCCGCTTCTTGGCTACACATATAGGGATAAAAAAAAAGTCAATATCAAAGTCTCTAATCACATCGAGAGAGGAGCGTACAAAAGTGGATCATATGTTCATTTTCCCCATCGGAATCATATAGGCTGAGTCGCGATGTATCTACGGCCGATGGGCTTATCGAAGATAGAGCGATTACGTGTGTATACAACGTACGTGAATAAATTGCGTATATCCTCGTGATAACAAACAGTAGTCTCTCTCGCGAGTTGCGCGCGAGAGAAGATAATGGCGAACGAACGCGCGAAACGAACGTTCCGTACGAGGACTCTATACGGGGCGTCCGAAGGAGAGCGAAGGTATATACGAACATTAAAAATAGTCAATTGTTTGTTTAATTCGAGAAGATGTAAAAATTCCTTAGTGTCTCCCTCGCGTGTCTCCGTTGTAGAAATTTATATTACAAGTCTCGCGAAGGGGCTCGTGTGTTGCAGCGAGGGTGAGACGGGGTCGTCCACCCCGTATATATAAGCCGTGTGATGGGAGATGCAAAAAGTGCGACTCCGTGCGATTCCTTGTCGTCTTTGCGTAAAAACTCGAGCTCGACGGTCGCACACACCGCGTGTGGACCGAGAATGAAAGGAGCGTCGTCGCCCCCTCCCTTGTGAAACGGGGTTTGTACAAACGTGATGAGATTCTTTTTTTTATTATTTTTTTACGTGCTATATTATATAGGTGAGCACCCGCTTGCGCCGCGCGAGGCCCAACAATCGGATCCCTTTCCCCCGGACGAGACGCAACGGCGAGATATATAAACGAGCAATTATTACTAAAAATTCACATCCCGGACCTTCTCTCCTGCCATCTCTTTCTTTCTCTCTCTCTCTCTCTCTCTCTCTCATGCCGTTTCCCTGTTCTCGGGTGTTCAATGATACGGCGGTCGATACAGCCGGGAAAACAGATGCGACACAAAATGATTCGACGCTACATTCCGGTCTGCAGATGAATCTTTGAACACCCCGCGCGCGGTCGTTAAATCTATTATTCCGACTCTCTCTCTCTCTCTCTCTCTCTCTCGGTTTTCATGTTGTTAGGTATAGTTGGTCAGCACAGCCGGAAAGTAGTAGACGTGATAACAAATCGATACCCTTCCGGTTGCAGCGTGACTTTTTAAACACCCTGTCGTTTTATATTAACCCCTTTTACCGCCCGGCCGATTGTCGGCTCGCAGGTCATGGAATCCGTCCCTTCTATGTATCGCGCACCTCCTGGAAGTAGCCTTCCTGTCCCGCGAGCACGTTATAATCTTACGGGCGTCTAAAGGGGGGGCTGTTCGCAGAATTCCGTCCAACCGCGCACGCTTCTCAACTCGGTAACATAATGAATACAATTGTGTCGCGTATTGTCGCGCAATCAAATGGCGCAAACGCCGGCGGCGCGCTTTAGGCGAATAATATCTGGCAGCTTGCGGTATGTGTATGTGTGTGTGTGTGTGTGTGTTGCGGCGGCACTCAACAACTCAATATTATATATTAAAATATGTAATACGCTCTCTCGATAACACGTCGGCACCTTAAAGATCTCAATATACTATATTTAATATATAATATCAACCTTCCTCTCTCTGGCGTCTCGTCGTATATATTATATAAGTATATATCAAGTATAATAACTACAGCCGAGCTGTGTCGATTTAAAGACATCCGATTGTTGGGTCGCTGCGCGTGTAAATGCGTATAATACAGTGTGACGCGGGGGCGGGGGAGGTGCCGAGATGCGCCTGGTGCTGTCTCCACCCTTCTTTTTTCCCTTCGCAGGTTCGCCCTTCCGCGCCGAAAGGGTCGCCCCCGTCCGAATGTTACAATTAATCCGACAGTGGTATCGCGTCGTGGAAAAATTAGACCGCTCTTTCTTGATGTAATTAAAAGAATAAAGGTTAAGGAATAAAGGAAAAGAATAAAGGAACAAACACTTGACTTAGGCGATAATAAAATTAATATAATAGGACTGCGTAAAATAATAATTTAAATAATGTTTATGGAAGTAATTTTTCTTTCTCCGAAAAATATAAGTTTTGAGATTTTTTAATTCGTGTTTTTTTTTCTTCCGAGCAGTATGATTTTTTTTTTCATGTAAATCAATTTAATTACGATTTACATAATCAAATTGCGGCTCTCATACGTTCTAAGGGTAGAAAAATTGGATTTTGCCCGGAGAAAATTTAATTACACTTCGCGGAACGAAAGTTACGAGAATATACCACTGCCGGATGAAGTGACAACTTATTTAGTTAAGGGTTAACTCTATCGTTCATCGCGCGCATTCGTATAAACTCTACATTTTTCACGTCGCCCTTGTCTCGGCTACGCCGATCCCTGGGATGCGGAGAGGCTTTTATACCTCCCGCGCATTTTTAAGCACTCGCCGAGCGAGCGCCTCCCGTTCTCGACGCGCGTCTTTTTTCTTTTTTTTTTTTTACATATCGTATCCTTATAAAATCGTCGGGAACAGTCTTTTTCTATACGCGCCCTCCGAAGCTGCCGCCACCTCTTCCGTTCGTCCTCCTCCTTCTCCTCCTCCTCCTCCTCTTTCATCTTCCGCGGTATCTCTGTGCTTCGTAGAAAATTATAAACGCTGCGGAGTTACGCGCGGGACAGTATAGTGTCATACATACGCACACAAAGAATGAAAAGCGGATATCAAAACTTCGATCTGGTCGTCGATCAGCGTGATCGATCGATCGATCGGTGGATCCTGCAGACGCCGTAAACAATCTCGGGGCACCCGCGCGGAAGCGAGGAAGATATCGCGGTGCGCCGTCTCGAAGCCGAGAATTAAGTTTCAGGAAGGCCTCGAGAGGGGCGGGGAGCGCCCCTTTGGAAAACCTAAGAGTGTCTATCAATTAATATGTACATCAAAATACATCGATATACATTTACTTGCCGTGACAAATGGCTGATTGATCGAGTGTATCTCTGTCGTCATTTTTTTTCGAATTTCGGCTTGTGAGAAATTAATAGCGCCGCGATTAATATGCAATTGCGATAGTGATCACGTGGACTTTCGGGGAGCCGTTTACCGGCGAATGTCGGGTCTCCTCGTCGGCCTCGTCGACGGGCGTCGTTCAGACGTCTACAAGAGTGCGACTAGCTCGCGGATTTTGCACAGCACGGCGTTATTATAGTATCAAAATTCATAGAAACGCTGAGGTCACTCGTTGCATGCTCCTTCACCGTGGGTATGCAGTATAAAATTCTACGAAAAAACACGAGGTCCAAAAATTGCGCGCCGCCGCCGAGGAGACAGACACGCGCGAAACGAATCTGCGGCAAGTCCTTTCCTCGGGATCTTCGAACGCTCGAGTGCACGCGAGACTATCTTGCCAGTCGTCGGGATTGTTCGTTGCCTCGATCGTATAAGAAATGCATTAGGGATGTATCGTTCGATCGTAGTAATTTCGAGTGATATAAAATTTCCGAGTTATAATTTTTTTTTTTTTTTACAACAATTTAACGATGACAGTCTCCCAATCAATTTTTTTCTAATTAATAATTCCACGCTCAGAATTTGACGTGTGGAAATATCTTAATAAAATTACACAGATTATTCTCCACAATAGGAATCGATGGTCCGAATAACGTCAGACTAGAACAAGTCGGAGCTGAAAATTTCTACTCTATTTCTTTCACGTACTTACACAGTCAGCGATTTGACTTCGAAATGTATCGAATTAATTTAGGCACGTTTAGAAATCTTCGAAGCATCCTCGACTCGAGAAATTCGGAAAGGTTGTAGGAACTAAAGGAGCGCATTCTCGCTCGTTCGGTCATCTCGATGGTGACCGCTATCCAGTTTACGAGCAACGAGTCTCCCGACGAGATCGATCGACCCCGCGATCGCGTCGCGTGTCGCATGCCAAATGGTCCAAAATCTTCTAAGGATCGCGCCGGGTGTACCGGGTATAATAATACTAGACGGCGCTTACTAAAGATCACGCTGTATGCCTATCACGAGCGCGACGGACCTCTGCTAGCCAGGATCTGTCGCGGGCGATAAGCTCGAAGGTTCTTCCCTTGCCTCTCTCACCTTGACCGGCGAGAGAAAGAAAGAGAGAGAGACACGCATACACGTTCAGTCAGCATCGTTCGAGTGCAAGTCTTCCACACTAAAGTCTCTCTTTCTCAAATTCGCGCGACAATCGGTAACGCCGCGAGACATCCGCGCCGAGATGGAAATGATCGTGGATGGGAGTATCGCCGCCAGATCGTCCCGAAGTCTCCCGTCGAGCGAAAGGAAAAAAAAAGTGAAATCAATCATGAGAGGCGAGAAAAAGTAAAAGGGATTGATGCGCAAAAGAAAATAACCGCTTATCCGCGATGCGCCGTCCGGCGCATCCGGTATTTCTCAAATCCGTTCTTCGAAAAATAAGAGCGATATATTTCAGATGATGTGTGCCTTAGAAGCTAAAAAAAAAAATGTACAAGTTCGAAGATGCGCGACAAACATGAGATAAGAGTAATAAATTAAACGGCACTGCGCTGCGCAAAATTTTATCCGTTTTTCTTAGGTTCTATCGAAAGGGATGCTAATTCCTAGAGATAGCGCGTTTTTTTTATCGAAGGAAAACGAAGCAAGCGACTTATGCAGCTTTTACTTGAATAACTGAAGCAATTATCGAGTTATTTTCAAAATATGACGCGTCGCGTCGTCGTCGTCTCTCTTTCTCTAAAAATTTGCATAATGCGGGATAAAGATTTGCATGTTGTGGCTGCGTCAGATAAAAATCTCTTCGGTAGGAAATGTCGCGGGCGCGCGCGGGGAATAATGTAAAAATACTGTACAAAAAAAAAAGAAGTGAAATGGACGAAGCAAAGGTCACTTCACCGCAGGCTCACACCAGCATTTCCATTTCTAGGTGTCACGGATGATCCGGTCCAAGTTTTTTTCATCGCGCGCAATTCCCCTCGAGAACGTCGCCGCGGAATTAAAGTGAGTGGTACGTGATAGAATAACGCTTTTTCTTTTTTTCCTCTTTTATACAGCCGTCCCGATCGACGACGATCGTCCACCTTAACAAGACCAATTCAACTCGCGCAATTAACGGGGAGGGCCGGAATCGACGTCGCATTATTGCGCGACGTCGATCCGAAGATTAAGACGTAAATTGTTAAAATTATAATTCGGATGACAGTTTTAAATCCAAATTGTGTGATGCAAATCTCTTGGATCCTCTCGTGTCTCTTTCATAGCCTTTCATCTCTCAATATACCGTGTTCATACAGGTGCTACCTCGAGCTGAGTTTAACGTTGACCAGTTTGGTGAAACTCAATTTAATTGACTCTGCTCTGATTTTTTTTATTGATCTTTACTTTTCCGAAATTTTTGTCCAATGATTTGTCTCTTGATTAAAGCAACGTCTACAATGAGACTCAAGATTTAAAATTTAAGAAAACTGACCAAAACCTCAAACTCTTTAAAGTGGACGTTGACAATGAAATAATATAAAAAAAGCTTTCACGAGCGGACGATCGTCGTACGGTCTTCTTACGAAGAGTAGTCATTGTTTCATCGCGAATTTGTTCTCTGATTAACTGTCGTAATATTACTTTAAGAAATAGAGAACAGGGATATATATATATATTTTATATCTATAATATATATATCGACTAATTAATATGCCACCTTGTAACCATCGAATAACGTTAACACGTCAAACATACACACATATATTCTCTCTCTCTCTCTCTCTCTCTCTCTCTCTCTCTCATGTCGCTATTGCGGTTCTCGCACGTGTTCATGGGCTCGACGTACATTGGTCTCGCTGCTCGCTAATTGTATCTACGTAATTAATGTCATATAGCAATAATAATGGCTCTAAGGCGCCGCCTGATCGACCGCGGATTGCGTTCCAGGACAAAACGTCGACTGAAGGTGGAGATGCCACCGTTATTGTGCCACGTCACGTGAGCTCGCATCTTGTTTACATTGCACCGTAAATAGTAACAGGTGGTACCGATGGTGTTAGTAGCGTTGATTTTGTTAGTCATTGATGTGCTGTTTCGCAGAGTTTTTTTTATCCCCTCATACACGCTTTATTTGCTCTTACAATTGTTTTTATTTGCTCACATTTTCGTTGAGCGCGCGATCCGTATATATATATATGTATATATATATATTTATTTATCCGTTATTGTATAAATTATTGTACACCATGTAAATATCACGCTTCTCTCTAAAATAAAATATACAAAACAGTATATACGTGCGCGTATAAAAGAGTAAAACGTAAAAAATAAAAAATATATACCTTTCTAATTATTTTCTACTTAAAAGATAAAGCATACTTTTCTAAAAGTTCTCCTCTTTCAAAACGTCGAATGATTTAAATTACAACTTTCTCCAGATATATATATATATATATATATATACATTGGATTTATTCTTAATACCGTTCACTAATTATATAGCGTTATTTCTTGTAAAAAAAAAACTCGTCGAAAAATCGAAAAGTCTTGAACGTAGTTTTTCTATAATACTCAATAAAGCGATCACTATACAATATTACTGCTTTATTGAGCATTGCAGAGAAAAATGGTTCAGGACTTTTTGACTCAATTTTTTCATAAGAAATAGCGTGTATATAATTAGTGGACGCTATTTAAGATGCACCATATATATATATTTAGCATAGTTGCATTCATTCGACGGTGTAAAGAGCCGTTTACAATGGGAGTAATATGGTGTAGTAAATCGTAAGTCGTAAGAAATTGATCAATCATAGTCGATTATTCTCCTCATATTCGACTGCGATTGATCAATTTCTTACGGCTTACGACTTACTACTTCACATTACTCTCATTGTAGACGGCCCTTAATACTACGGTGAGACGTGAGCTCGCGTGCGTACGACGACGATGCGTCTCCACCTCGACACGCGTTCTCGCACTTTCTCGCGCACACACGGGGCAGGATTCATGCGTACCTCAAAAGTTAAAAGGTGTATATATACTCCCTAAGGTTTCGCGCATGTTGCAACAGTGCAGCAGCTCGTGTAATAAATCAGCATCCTTGTGCCACACCCACAGCCTCAGAAGTTTTACATTAATACAGTCATATGCTAATTTCTACGCCATTGTGTCGCCAGTGTATATATATGTATATATAATATATATATATTTATATATTTATATATAATATATTCATTTATTTATATGTCTCTTCGAATATTTATAATTTGTCGCACGCACGCGCGCGACGCGATTGGTGGGTATCCAAGTATTACAAAGAAGCAAGTGCAACTCTCTCTTTCTCATACAGAGCGGATTAATTGTTAATTGGCTCTTATGATATTTCTCCGCTAACAGAGGTATATGTACATGATTTTTTTTCCTTTAAATTGAATGCCATTTCCCCGGGGAATCGTAATCATCTTCTCTGTATCATTTAACGAACGTAAATCCATCGAATTGTTACAACAGTTGTCAAATAGTCTATCGTCGTAATTACGATAATTATCGAACAGCTCGTTCAATGATTACAATAATTATCGCAAGATGCTCCGCGTTAAGTTGTCTGTCGTACATTCTACGAGAAAGAAGTGTATATGCATAAAATTAAATACAATAGAAATATTACAAATATATATTTATAATATATATTAAAAAATTGATGTTAATACAATTAATTGTCATATAAACTTAATTAATTATATATCATAAATATATATTCTATTGTATTTAATTGTATACGCATATGTGTTACGTATACGTGCGTGTATATATGTATATACGTAAATATACACGTATATATATATATATTTTTTTTTTAATTATCGAGTTGCATAAAAATCACGGGTGATCCTTCGTTTAAATCGCCGTGGTGCTCTCCTTCGCCTTTACTTATTTATAATACTTACATAGACACACCTAACTTATTCTTAGCACAGTACTTCGCGATGATCGGGTATACGCTCGCGCCTTTCGCCGCCGCTAATACCATCTTAAAATATACACTTAAGGGGGTATGCGTGTATACGGATGTGTACGTGCGTATATGTGTGTGTGCCGTGTTTATAATATATTTATATACGCAGACATATATATGTATATATTAATTTAGAATTGTGCAATGAAGGTATTAGAGCCATTAGTGCGACTACTGCTGCGGATGTGGTTGGACGTCGCGCTCTCTCTCTCTCTTCCTTTCTCGCTGATAACTATTATCGTGTATCAAGATTGCAGGTGCGTGTATCTCTGCAAGTGCGTTCTCGCGTTTGCTGGATCTACTCGGTGGGCACGACTCTGGTTCGCTGCCTCTCTCCCGCCTCTCGCTATCCCGACGTTTACTACGATCTTTATTACACCGACGATGGGGACTGTCTCGGACTCTCCGATAAAAATGCGTCAAGGTCGGCTCCCTCAAGGTCGGCCAAGGAGCCTCCTCCTCTCGCAATTCATGTATACTTAATCGAAGTAAACCAAAGACGTTTCGATTATATATCTTAGGCGCGTCCCTTTGATCTCGACCCCTTTCTCCTTTCCCGGCTATTTAAAGATTCGTGCCGTTATAACGTGGCGTAGTACGTCGCTCGGTACTCGTGCTGCGTTCATAATGCGGGAAAGGATTTTTTTCTTGCGTCGTCGAAACTCTCTCTAAGGCAGGACGATGCGTTTACCCTGGCGAGGAGCGTGATCGGGGTCGGTCTGTTCCGTTGGTTTTCGCTTCCCCGATCTTCCAATCTGCACGCTAGTAAATCCTCTCTTGCGAGTACCCGGAGAGGGTGCGCCCGGAGGTCGGTTTTCTTCACATTCCTCCACTTGGCGAGGATCCGTCAATCCGCTCGTTCGTTTCACCATCAGTCCGTTTAATCCCTCAGCTCTATATACATCTTCGTTCGTAGTTTCTATCTCAAGTAGATCAATATACACCGCGCCCCCGTTCTCTTAACTCGAAAGCTGCCTTATCCACGCTGGCTCACATTCAGCTGCACCATTCGTTCCGATTATAATTCGACGTAGCTAACTTCCTGCTGCTGCTCCTCCCTCTGAGATTCTTCCTATATCGTAATTATGGACGTCTGTTTCCAGTGGTAAAGCGTAATGTCTAAACGTCGCGTAACCCTCCAATACCTAATAATACTTTCGCGCGTACTCTTTCGACGGTATTCCGAGCACAGGCGCGTACTCGGGTGCTTCTACATCTCGGACCATCAGCAATTCCCCCAATCCCCGTACTTTTCTCTTTTTTTTTTCTTCATGTATATAATCGTTATCCTTGCTTCGATACCCAGCGACAAACGTTTTCCCCCTCAACTCGCCCACGTCCAGCTGACTCGACCCACGACGTCGCCAACCGGTGATCTCGATTTTCCGCGAGCCCAGATTCGGGGCTAAATGCCCGAATGAATTTAACGGCTGTGCCCTCACGCCCTTGCGTCCCGTTACGACGAGCCGAATCCGCGTGTCCCAGATCTCCTGCAGAGAGGATCCTACGGAGACGTCACTCTTCGCATCCCGTCGGGGCGGAAGGGGGGCGAAGACACGGATCCTGCCGTACCGCAACCTCCGGCTACATGGACAGGCTCGGAGACGGAGGCGGCGGTCGCCGCTCGACGAGGAGGCTGCCGTGATTCCTGGCGAGGTCCTCCCGGCGGTCCCGCGTAGGACCCGCGCGTAGGACCCGTTATACCCAGGAGTCGCCGGCGGCGGCGGC
>NW_012026905.1:914629-952311 GCF_000956235.1 Wasmannia auropunctata | reverse complement strand
CCTGGTTCGCCACCGTCGCCGCCACCGACGTGGCGCCGGTGCCGTCCGGCACCATCCCGACGCCGTCCGGCATCCACTGGCCGCCCACGCCGCCGGCGCCACCGCCTGGTCCAGCTATGCCGCCGCCGACGCCGCCACCGGGTATCGCGGCGCCAACGCCGACCTGACCCACCTGGCCACCCTGGCCCACCCCCAGCTCGTACTGCCGCTTCTTTTTCTTCTCCAAGTTAACTTGCGCGTAGAGCGGCTCACCGGGTTTCGGCTGCTGCAACACACACACAAGCCAACGGTTAGCCAACTGGTGGTCTCGCGCGTCTCTCTTGCGAGGGGGGGTGGGCGAGGGTGGAGGGGGAGAACCGCGCGGCGCCTCGACCCTTCGGACGCTGAAAGAAGCTCAGACACTTTGGGGTGAGATTTTATGCACACTGTACCCTCGATCGTCCGACGGAACAATAATGATAAAAACAAGAAAAAATCACTGTAAATACGCATTACATTGCATGATTACGTTATTCTTATATTCAATATGTAGAAACAATTTTTAATAATTAAAAAAAAATCCTGTTGGTGTTCCCTGTATAAACCTGTATGCGATTTGTATCATGCGTTTTCTTTCTTCGCTCACTCCCTTACCGGATAATCGAGAGTACACTGCAACGTGTAGGCAAAACCACGAAGAAAATGTGATATGTTTGACCTTTATTTGCAATCAGGTATATAGGCTATCTAATATACATATTTCCAAGTAATTGTTCCTTTTTTTTTTGTTGTTACATTGCGTTATTCGACTAAATACAGAATATATAAATATTCCGACGGTGACGTGAGTAATTCGTAGCTGAGATACACATGATATAAAGACGCACATGAAATCGCGTGTGTTGTGTATAACGTTGGCGTACGTTGGTGCTACAAAATTATGTATAATAATATTCAATTCTAATGCAGGAGAGGTTCCCTTCTCTCTTGTGCACAAAGAGGACGTGAAATAAGTTTCTACACACGAGTGTTCTCCCACTTGTCTCGCGTTACGAAAAACGAAGTCTTCCTTTTGTAAAGAAAAAAAAAAAGGCCTCCACTTTATATCGTCAAGCGAGCTGAACAATTCGACGTGATTCTCCACGTATCTTTAAGCTTCATTATATGTATATTCGATTCGGTGTATTATCTTTAAAATAAATTCTCGTAGAACGGCATAACTGAAGGGAATAATAATTTTATATAACGGCATATTCGTGTATATGGCGTGCGCGCGAACACCCATATGCATTAATTATATACTCGGCGTTATTGTAACTTACGTGTACAAGATTAATATAATCATTTCCTAAGCTTATATACAAAATCGGGTATACAGTACAGACTATATAGGCTACGTAATAATTTAGTTGTAAATGCGTCGTGTTACACCTCGCTAATGAAATATAAACTAAACTAGCCAGGGCACACTGCGAGCGGGAGGGAAAAACCAGGCGTAGGAAAAAACCGAAGTCTCGCTTATAAGCTCGATACAAACGCTTTTTCTCGATAACAATCAAATTCGGTATTACGCGCGAAACCGCTTTCTCGTCGTACGCTATACAAGTCGAAAATAATTGCCATACGTGACGGTGTGCGTGTTTATGTGTGTGTGTGTGTGGGTGTTCGTTTTAGGCAGTGATCACGTCAGCCGTTATAGCTTCTTCATTGTCCGTGTAAATTTGTGCGTTCTTCCGGAGACAGAGAGGTGTTATACTTGCGAATACCTCGAGTGTGTTTTCGCTTAGACCTAAAGTCGGTTAGTAGCAACATTTGCGCGCGATGCGCTTCTAATTATAAGATTACATTATGCGCGCGCGCGCGCGAGGGATCGTTTAAATTAATTAGCGAGTTGGAAAAATCGTTATGAAAATCGTGCAAAAAGTCTCGGGGTTTAGAAAGTGGCTCTACACACGGCGTTATTAAAAGGGCGACAAGTTTTTTTTTTTGGTCCGGCTCTCTCTCTCTCTCTCTCTCTCAGTGCGGTAATTCGCGTGAACATTTATTTGTGTGTGGATTCCCGTATGACCAGAGATTCGCGTTATTATATTACATATAATACGGCGACTAAATTTTATCCGTTCAGCTTGAATGCGTATTCAAGTACATTCAACATTGATTCGAAACGTTCGTTCGAATTTGGAAAACGTTCCGTTTTATGTGCACACACAATTTTCTGCTGCGTCTACCTAAACGGAGTTAAAGTTTGTGCAAAAGAAAAAAAAATGTGGAAAGACGAGATCATCCGAACCGCATGGGAAGACGGTCACTGACGTAAATTTAATTCAATTAGGCGTACGGGGTTGGGCGTTCATCACACACGCAAATTATACAATGGCTGTGTATTCTCTCGATTTGAAATTTACGGAGTGACGTTCGCTCGTTTTGGCACAATCGATCTTGCGCCAAAATTACCGCGGTCGCGGGATCGTCCCTAAGGTAACTACCTCTGCCCGCGTCCGAATCACTTCGCCAGCCTAAGTAAAGTCAAACACTCTAACTACAAAGTTAAATATAATTACTTATTGATGTGTACGATCCATCTGGAGTGTTCAAGGAGGTCACAGGTCGAAAGACTATAAGTTCTTAAATTCTATAACTGTATAACGACGCGAAATATTAAAAAATTATCGATGGCAACGAATAAATCGAGATAGGACGAAATTTCGTCGGTCTTATGAAGGAAGTTTATCAAATTGATTTTTCATAATTTACTCTTCTTATGTTAAGTTACGTTAAGTAATTTTTTTTTGTAATAACGAATTTTAAATGGACGACAATAAGTACACGCAGAATGAAGTATCCGAAATATTAGAAAAATTTGTGTAAATCTCTGCAGCGTCGTAGAGTGAAATATCCGAAATATTAGAAAAATTTGTGTAAATCTCTGCGATATCGTATAAATGTGAACATTTAAAAAGTCAAATTTATTTATAGCTATGTAAGGTGTCCAGCGATTCTTGGATGTCCTTGAATCCTGTAATTATTATTTAATGTATCCTGGAAAATTCCTAGAAAACTCTTGAAGTTTCCGAATTGACCTTGATTTTTTGTCATTTTTTTATTCTAAAAAAATCGGATTGTAAAAAAAGAAAGAAATAAGAAATATTTCTTACACGTGTGCAAGAATTGTCGATAACGTCGTTTTTTAAAAAGTTTGTTGTTGTATAAGCTCTCTCTTAAAGATGCAATAAGGCAAGCAATTTGTAAAGCAATAAATAACATTGTTCTGAATTTGTTTGCATCTTAATTGATTCGTCATGTAGAATCTTAATTTGAATACAAAACATAACACTGCATAGATCAATAAAAATTAAGTAATGAAAATTAATCGACCTGGAAAAACCAGGATTTTTACCTGGAACGTCCTGGAATTATCCTTGAATTCATTGGCTAGCCAAATATCGCTGGACACCATGCTATACCTTCAAAAAACTGCCTTTCTATTATTTGCTAAATATTAATGAACTCTCTCGTAAGACCGACCGGCAGAATTGTCTATATAATGTGCACGTGTGATTTTTGTTTCTACGCTTCGAGTAGTACGCTTTTCTCATTCCTAATGGTGTGTCTACGCGGCGTATAATTATTTAGTGATGCTGTTAGTTATTATTACTTACTGATTGATATATAGTAGGTCGACCGACATTATTCGAATTCATGTTCGCTCGCTGGATCGTTCGATCCTCGTATCTTGTGCTTCCCTGGCTCGCCATCGGTCGATTCAGAGTGCTGCAATCGTAGCTACATTTTAATCGTAGAATCGAGTCGTCCGGGAGAAAAGGGGGAGCGAGGACTCCGCACGGTAAATATCGCGAATCAAAAAAATTTACGCGACAAAACGAATAAACCATAAACAAAAAATAAGCGGAGTCCCAGAAATCAAACTACCAAAAAAATAAATAAATAAATTCATACTCGGAAAAAAGCGAACTTAATTTAATGACGATAACATAATGATTACACAAAATATTTTCGATATCGAAATATATAAAAGTCCAGACAAATAAAATTGATTAAAAATTACAAAAATTTAATTAACATATAGTATCGAAAATTAATTAAAAACTGTCTCGTTCTATCTATTTCTAATTATAATTTAATTTTTAAAAACCTTTTAGTTAGAAATATCAAATTAAATTGGATAATTATATTGTCATGTCGATATCTCAATTATCCAATTATTGCGGCAGCCGTCTCGTGTACGTCTAATTTTATTCATTGCCCCCCGCTTATGGACGAATAATTACCTGTTAGCGTTGTTGGGTGAATTAGGCCCTGAATTCCTGGCGGCGACGGTTTTCGTGACGAAGTCTTGCTCCTTCCAGCCGTGCTTCTTGTACACGTCTCGCAACTCTTGATGTTGCCACATCGTGAACAGTACTTGTCCTAAAAATAATATGCGTAAATAGAAAGTAATCTCTTTTTGTAGATATATATATATATATTATTATATAATATAATGGCATGGTTAATTAAATCGGCTACGCATTTTCAAGATGCGTCTGTACACTGAGAGAAAAAAGTAGTTGCAATTATCATAATTGAACTATAATGGATTGTCATTTTCGATGCCAACTATACGTGTATTGGTTTAATAGAACTATAAATATAATATAATTATATTTATAGTTGGTATTATTATTAATATGATAGCAGTAATAACTATAAAAATAAAGGATACATGTAATAATTATTTTACCATTATATACATAGCTATAAATACCAAACACTTTTCTTCCTCAGTGTCTTATCGAATAATTATTTCGATCTAAATCAGGCCTGCGAGTGTTACCTGCAAATTTGAGAACGCGCGGCGTGTATTTCTGGCGTTGCCTGGTGATGTTCATCAGTCTGTCGACACCGCCGGCATCGAGCAACGACCGCGAGAACTCGGCGTTCTTCTTGATGACCTCGTTTAGAGTCGCGAGCACCGCGGCGATCGTGTCGTCGCTCGTGCCCTGATCGTGCTGATTATTTCCAGACGGCAGCTTCTGGATGAGATCCCTCATCGCGTATTTGCCTATTAGCTCCTTATTGCGCTGGTCTATCGCCAAGTTCCTGAGCGCCGTCGCGACCGCGCAGACTACTCGGTCCACCTAGCACAGACATACGTTATTCGCGGCGGCGGTATTAAATTTTACTTATTTTGCTAAGTTATAAATATTATCCCCGTCGATACTTATTAAATGTATAACTCTAACTTAAGATATAAATATCAGAAATTAAAAAAAGATATTTTTTTAGAGATATTTTACAATAATTTGCTATTTAAATTAACAATATATGTATTATCCATTAATGAACTTTCACAAATATAATTGAAATTCAAAACTATAAGGCATAAAGATAAATATCAAAATTAGATATCAGAAATTCTTATGATATGAAATTGTATTTGAAAGAATATAAACGTTAGTTTGAGCAATACTTTATACATTAATAAAAAAAAAAACAATGTGAAGTAATTAGATTAATGTTGGGTAATAATTTCGTCGATTAGCGCAGCTCAAACATAATCTAATTAATTCAAATTAAAAATTAAATGTCAGAAATTCTTATAAACACAAAGTTGTACACGTGGAAGACTAAGCGTCAATTTTTAGAGCAATACATTATACGACGCAATGAAGAAAATAATGTGTGACGAAGTAATTAGATTAATGTTGGATAATAATTCCGCTGAGGCCGTTCAAATGTAATCTAATCAATTTACTTCATCAAATCGTTCATTTAATTTGTAATCCAATTTAACATATGCATTTTACAATCGTGGAGGTTCTCTTTGGGACTGAACGCGTTTTTTGGCACCTCATAATTACCTCCATTCTCAAGAGCTCCACTAATATAGGGAGACCTTTCTCCTTGCGCACGGCCGCGCGGATCTCGATGCTCGGCTGCCAGTAGCAGGCCGCGAGATTCTGCAGGGCCCCGGCGGCGGCCTCCAGCGTTTCCGGGTTCGAGCACGTTTGCAGGAGACTGAGATACGACTGCACCACTTCCGGTTGCCAGAGCAATTCCATTCCCCTGACCGGCTCGGTCCGCGGACTCGTCGTACGTGATGCGGTCGTCTCCTTCTGGACCGGTTGGCCGTCCTTCTTCTTCTTGCTGCCGCCGAAGCAACCCAGATTCTCACCTAGGGCAGAATCACAGTGGATCCATATATTTAATGAGCCGCCCGCGCGGGAATTGCATCGGGAATATCACGAAGCCAAAAAAGAGGAACAGAGATGTGTCACATTAATTTTTTATTCGAGATTCAGGATCAGATTGATTTGTGCCCAATTGTCGAGTCGCTTTCCAGTGAGATTCCTTATTATTCCGCGACAGCAATATAGTGGTGAAACATCGAGCAGTGTTGAGCGATATCGAGAAAAAATTACGACTCGCGTATTCGTGTTCCTAATAAGATGCCTGTGTTTCTATATACATACTTCTAAAGTTTCTAACTAACCTGCTAAATTAAATCAGCTATTTGTCTACGCAATAAACGAAATTGGAAACGAAACTGTAAACTATATATATATATACCATAGCTATGCGCAGCAAGCTAAATTTCGTTGCCGGTCAATTTTGCTTCTGAATTTTGGCAATTTTGAACAAAAAGTGGACAGTGTACACAGAAATCTAAAAATCGTCGCTTGGAAACATAGCTGTTACACAACATCAAATAAGAAAAGAAAAAAAAAGAAATAATTACCTTGATAAGGGAAAATATAAGTTCACAATCAAGTGTAAAACGTAGTCGGCTTACGATCTGGCAAGGCAGAGCATGCAATAACTATGTCCTCGAACGGAAAACTAATTTACCAATGGAATTGCAAGAGGGGGCTTACCTTGACATAAACTGTATGCTAAAAAGATTGAAACACAGTTTAATCCATGCCGAGCTAGGATTCGTAAAAAATCTGTATGATTCGTCAACGAAATCCCAAAATAAATCAAGAGAAAAAAGAAAGGAAAGGATAATCTTTAGGGTGTTCAACTAGGATATACGTGTAATTAATTGTTGTCTAAAACAGAGAGAAAGAGAGAGAGAGAAGATCGGAGAGAGAGAGAGAGAGAGAGAGAGAAGAAACTCAAGATACAGATACAGAGGCATATACGAAGATAACACGGGATCGTCGTCGTGTTATGTACATTTCTGGACACACTGGCGTACATCCATCCGTCTTGAGAACCCAGTAAAAGGCAAATTAAATCGAAATCAGGAGACAGTCTGGGAGTGAATTAATTTGCGGAAAGATCGTTGAGTCTGTACAATTGTCTATCTTCCTCTATCTACGGCAAACCATCTACTCTTAATTGCGACGCTTTGCTATCGCCACTTTTCTAAGTGCGTTATTTACGGTTTACGGAGCGATACAAATTTCGTCCTCGCGCTACCTCACTTCGGGTAAACCCCGGGACCCCCGGGCAAGTTTTAATCAAATTTAATACGCTACGTAAACTAACTATCTACAAACTACCGACTACGCGCCCGTAAAATATCAGCAGGGCGGGCGTGCGCGCGCGTCCGTGTCCGTGAAACGCGGAGCGGAGTAGAATTAATGGTACAATTTCACTCGTGCCAATGTTGCTTATTTTCGAGCAAATGTAATCGTAAATATTTTAACGACCCGCGCGCGTAAACATCTCAGACGGTTTTTTTTCCCGGTTGTTTTTCACATGGTAAATCTGGAGGACTCTCTATCTCGGCTACCGAGATAGAGATTTCAAAGCAAATCGAATCGGACGCGAAAATCGGGACAGAAAATAATTATGAGCGCGTACTCCCAGGTCGAGAGAGATCTCAACGGATTGTGGCTCGTCTGAATTTTTAGCGTCAGATAATTGGAACTGGTTTTTTTTTTTTTTTAAAGACCGCCACGTCGCGCGATAGTTTTGCACAATGGCTGGAAGTCTGCAACAGGGAAGCTGCGTATCGTGTCCCCTCCGATCTAATTTCATGGTTGGTTTAAGGGGTGAATCATTTACCTCCTCTCCTCACTTGTCCCTCCTAATCTTTATACATACATACACACACAAAAACACACCACACACATACGCGCTCCCCACCCACACACGGTCTGACTGCGGCTACATGCACACCGAAGGGAGACTCGTGCATGCTGCTGGGAAAACATGTACTCGTTCCAAAAGCAACGCTCGAGATATCCCTCTATCTTCTCAATTTATTTTTCCCCGTTAAGGTACACTATTAGGTACTACGTTCACACGTTGCACATTCACGGTTTTGTCTATGCAAATTTCCTTTTGTTATAAAATAATTTCACGATTGCACGCGTTTGTCCATGTATTTACAAACGCGTCGCTCTCGATACGAGAGGGATCCTAGCGGTCCAATTCCTTCTCGTAAAAAAAAACTCGTGAAAATTATTTCTAATTTAATTTATTTTATTATTCACATATCTAATGTCTAATGTCAACTTGTTATTATGTTTAACTATGTTTAATTTAATTAAGCTTAATCTGATTGCGGGATATAAAAAACGCGTCTCTCAATTTCCGAGATCTTTGTGGCAAAATTAAAACGCGCGAGGTATTTTTTGCCTGGGTTTTTACACGTTAATTAGTTGTGAAAACAAAAACAACAAAAAAAAACTAAGAAAATGAAAATAAATCTAATTAAAAATAAGATGAATTTAATAACAAGTTAAAACCGGAAATAAATCAAATTAAAAATAAGATGAATTTAATAACAAATTAAAACCGGAGTGTTTGTGCATGTAAAAATTCCACTTCTGCATCCCTCAGATCAGATTTAAATGTAGCTTAAATTTAAATTAAAGTTAGATTAATTTTCTCGAGTTTTCTCTCGGAAAAGATTAGAAGAAATGTAGGCCGCTCTGTGTTGCGCATCGAATCCTTCAAACGAGTTCCTCCCCCCCCCCCCCCCACTGTACTTCCTCTCTCGCGGGCTCACCTTTCGCGGGCGCGGTGACTCGGTTCTGCACCGTGGACTGGATCGGGTGTTTGTCGTAATTGGGGTCCTCCACCTCCTGGCAGCGGTAGCTCAGGTTCCTCAGGATGCACACGCAGTTCTCGACGATCTTGTTGCCGATGTTGGACTTCTCGATCGCGGAGCGCACGACGTAGAGCAGCGCGTCCACCAGGCCCTCGCACTCGCGCAGATTCTTCCGCGCGTACTCGCCCGCGCTCGAGACGTTCCTCAGGACGCCGGACGCGTTTCTGAACACGGTCGACCAGCAGGTCTCGCCGCTCGACGAGCTCGGGTCCCAGCCACTGTGAGGTATTATTATGTTGCTCACCACCATCGTCACGCCGTCGTCGATGATCGACCTCTTCAGGTCCTGAAAATCAGAGTCGGAAGTTAGAAGGAAAGAAAACTGATAATTTTATAGAATTCTTAACGCTCTCTTTATATCTCTGAAACGAGGTGATCATATACAGTCTTACACAAGTATACTCTCTAAAAGTGAGTCAGTGGAATTATCACTGATTTTCAGTGTACATCATTTTCCAGTGACATACACAACTGTGATAATCAGTCAGTATTTCAATGTTTTTTCAACGATAATATACTGATTCATTCAGTGAATATCACTAAAAGATATTGAATTTCAGTTCTCAAAACTGTTTGACAGTGGAACTCACTATCTTTCTGCGATTTTCACTGTTTGAAATTAGAATATTATCACTAAAAGAATATTGAAATACTCACTGTTTTATTACAGTTCTAAGCATGCCACTGGAAAATGATATATATTGAAAATCAATTGTAATTCCTTGATAATAATTCACTTTTAGAGAGTAAAAGACACCTATGAATCGACGAAAAGTTTTATATATGATAAAAAAATAAATTAAAACAGTTTTATTGAAAAATAATATTTAGTTTTATAACAGTTTTACTTTATTAATCTTTTGACTCTCATTACGAGAGAGTTTTGACTCGCCGTTTCCAAGAAAATGCAATAAATCGAGGATATAAACTTATGGTCAAAATTGTATAAACCTCATATGAAATTTTCCTCATAAAATGACTTAAAAAATCAACTCTTAAAATATTGACAGTTTAAGAAACACGCGATGTTTAAACAGTTGAATTTGAGCACGGGGGACGCGCTTCTCCCTTTTCTAATTTTCCTAACGATTTTCTGCGCGGCGAAGGGACTTCGGGGATCACTCACTTCGCACGAGGACAGATTCCACAGAACTCCCGTGACCAGCTCCTTGACCTCCGCGTCGGACGTCCGTCGCAGCAGGTTGATGAGGGACGGGACGCCGCCCGCGTTCTTGATCGCACGCTTGTTCTCGTCGTTCTGCCGGCCGTACGACAGATTCCGCAGGGCGCCGCACGCGTTCCTGTACACGTCCGGATTGTCGTGGTCGAGCAGCTGCACCAGCGGCGGTATGCCGCCGAGGCTGCGCGTCTTCTGCTTGTTCGGGTCGTCCATGTAGCAGAGGTGCTGCAGGTACGCGGCCGCGTTCGCCTTGATGATGTTGTTGGGGTTGCTGAGGAAGCCGATCACCTCGGACAGGTTCGGGTCGCGCCAGCGCATCGACTTCTGCTCGTCGTCGAGCGGGCTCGCCATGCCGGGCACCACCGGATGCCGCGACTGCAGCCGCTGCAGGTGCACCTCGTCCTCGAAGATGCCGGGCGGCACGGCCGACGTGAGGGGCACCCCCGGGTGGCCCTCCTCGTAGCCGGGCACGTCGCTCGGCACCGGCCCGACCCCGACGGCGGGCCCGTAGCCCACGGGCCCGTACGGCGACGGCGACACGTAGCCATACGCCACTTTGCTCTCATCTGAAACGGGACCCGGGCGGGCCATCGATTATTAATCGTTACGATCTTTGACGTCGTTCTTATCGAAGTTCTTGCCGTCCGACTGAACCGGAGAGTATCGCACGCACACATTCTCGGTAGCGCATAATTCACTTACGTTATCTTCGGCGATAACTTGCTTATCTTCGGGCACCGAAGATATTAATTCCTTCCAGGAGATACACGTGTACTACTTCGGAAAGTCATCGTAAATGCGACGGAACATGAATGTCGTTAATCATTTATATACGAATCTTTCGAAGCTTTAATCACTTGTGACAGTTATTAATTTTAATTGCAGAGGAATTTCGTTTTTTACCTCATTCTATTTCGATTAATATTTCATTTGACTTCGGCAACGAAACACGGGCGCTGAAAGAGCGGAAATATGATTCCCGAATTAAAAACTCAAGGGGAAAAATGATGCCGCACGGGGTCAGAATTAAAATATAATTTTATGTCGTATTACGCGGTGGATTAAATACCGTCTCTTCTACGATGCCATACGTTTCGTCCGACGTAACGGTCGTGAAAAGGAGATAACGTCATTTTTCAATCACGCGTTTATATGGAATATAAATAGCCTTAATAAGTCACATAAAGTCACATAACGAGAGCACGGGGGCGGGGGAGGAGGAGAAGGAGGAGGAGGGGGAGGAAAGCATTAATCCGCCTTTCGATATTAAAGGAGCCGTTTAACGGATGGAGGGTAGGAGGGGAGGCCGGAGGGACGCGAGCTAGATAAATGGTGGATGTGACCTCCGCGCTCCGCGAGGAAGATGTTGAGAGGGGCTCGGCCGGAGCGCCATCCGTATTCCGCGCGCGCATTCCGTGTGTCTGTGCGAGTCGCCGATTCGATCTCGAACGAGGTTAACGCCGGGAGAGAGATAATCGAAGTGAATTATGTGGCAGGTACCCCCTACCCCCCTCCCCGGTCCTCGTACGAGGACCGCGTTCTCGCACGTGACGTGGATCCGATCGCGTGAAACGTAGCCATCCGGGTGAGCGAACGGCGTGACGTCGAAGATCGAATTCGTCGCCGGCGGCCGCTCACCTCCCCCCCCCCGGACCGCATTCGCGACGCAATCCGGACGTCTGTCGGAAATCTCGGCACTTGTTGGAGTCACCACCACCTACCGTACTGATCCCCGGGACCACCTGGACTCGGAGTGATGCGATAATGGTCCTGCAAAGCGGGGTTTAAGCCGGGGTCGATGTCGTTATAGCTACCCTCCACGTAGGGCGCGCCCTTGCGCATGTACTCTGCGGAAAACAGATCACCGTGTTTATGTTGTTATCGAAGATTCACTTCGTGCGCCGCAGTCTCCCGCGGGAGACGTCTTATAGAAACGAGGTAACGTCTTCGTGACACGTTACGTTTAATAATCTCCCCCGGCGCGGGGGGAAAAGTTTTGCTTAGACGCTATCATTTACGTATCTCTTGTAATACCACTTTGTTAATTTCAAACTTTTAAGTCATTTTTATGCGCATACTTGTATGAACTGCAAAATTTTTATATACATACGTTCTATATAACCTTATTGAACAATATCTTCAAAATTGAATTTAATAGATTATTATATAATATTACTATAACAAGTATGTTAGTTTCTTTAAACTTTTTAATCACCTTTTACATATATCTAAATTTTTATACATTATAATAAATAAATATTAAATACACTCTTTTAAAATATAAGTATTTAAAATATAAAAAGTTTATATATAAATATATATAATGATCTCTAAGCAGAAGTGTAAAAATTGCAAGTGGTGTTATACATTACAGTAAATAATACATTCGTTTATTCCGCTTATCGTTAAACCTGTCATTAACAGTGGCACTTGCCGGCAGCCGAAAATGATAAAAACCGTAAAACGAGAGGCCGCAACTGATAGTGAGAATTATATACGTACCGTGTGGCGGAGAAGCACGACTGTGCTCCGATGGGCTGTGGGGGCTGTGGGGAGAATGCGAGCGCGGCATGTAGATACCATGGGGTCCCGGGTACCCCGGCTGCGGCGGGTAGCCCAGGTACGGGTCGTAATGGTCGAAGCTGACCATGTACGGGTCCGCGGGGTAGCGGGGGTCCGCGTGCTGATAGTCTTGCGACATCAGCGGCACCGACATGTAACTGACCGCGCCCGGATCCGGCTCCATGTGGGAAACCTCGCGCACGACTTTCGTCACAGTCGTCACCTGGAAAGGGGGAAAAAGAAGCGGCGCCGTCACCAACCATCGTCTCTCGTCGTTCGCTCGACGAAACGGGATTTTCGCCGCGCGAACACGTTACGTTAATGCCCCGCGTACGCGCGTTGTACGTAATGCGATTATATCGGACATCGACGGCGGGATTAAATTTTTCGAAATGGAGCGCGACGAAAGTTCCGGTGATTTCGGATAAAATTAACCCAGCAAATTCACTCTGTCTTTTTTTTTTAATTTCAACCTCATGTTTAAGAATGGGAAATTAGAGATGTGATCGAACAGAAAAGCTGCTCTGAAATTAAAAAAAAATGTAAATATCTAATATAATTATCTAAATGAATAAAATGTAAATTATAAAAAAATGTATAAAAATTATTAAAAAATATGATAAATATAATAAGCACAACGAAAAATTTTCAAATGGCCTTCAGCCGCTCTACTGACTGGCGAGGTCGCGGTTGTAACTTGGCGACAACGAGGGGTGAGTGAACTTTCGGAAGTACGAGTCGCGCGTGAAATTTCGGGCGCGGGAAGTACATCAGTGGCGAGAGTATCGGGTCTCACTTGCTGAGAAGTCTGTTGTTTGTGGGTCCGGATAAGCAGCGGATCCTCCTGGACGGACAGATGAGACGAGTGCAACGAGTGGGTGTCCGCCTGTCCGTTACTCCCATGGTAATCCGTGTCGCCCTGTCCGCTACGGCAGGTGAATCAGAGAAATGAGAGATCGACGGAAGTGCGTACATACGTTGCGTGATATCGTAAATTACTGTATAGCGTGCTTACGTGTATTGCGGCATGTCGGGGGCTTTCTCCTGTAGGACGCGTCTGAAAAACGTACATTTCTCCTTGAGAAACTCGCTACGTACATGTTCTAATGTGCGAGAAAATGCTTTATAAAGTACTACTAATGTACTGTTTTTAAGAGAAGAGAGCTAAAAGAAAGTGAAAGGGAAATGAGGGAAATACTTTATAATATAACTGACATTTTACAATACACTACGAAGCTAAATTACTGCGTATTATTTTCTGAAGCAAGGATAGCACTATTGCACTTTGACTGTCAAGGCAGAGCTCAGGCAGGTTTAAAATCTAAAAATGCGCGACTGTTTGTAAAATATGAGTTAGATTACAAAATAAATCATAATAAAAAAATAAAATATAAATAAAATATAAGTAGATAAAAAATAAATACAAAAGCTATATAATATATTACATATATATTATTCATGTATATTTAATAATAATTGATTTCAGAATGGGAATAAATAAAACTGTTATTCACCGAAATATAAATAGATCTTTTATGTGATATAAGTAGAAAAAAAAGTATTCTTAATAAATTCTTAATAAATTCAATATATTATTTTAATATTGCATTGCTTTTTTTATATATTTGAGATTGTTCTTTAAAAAATCGAGTAAATAAAATCAAATAGATGACGGAGGTGACCTTGCAAAGAAACTCACGCGCCACCCAGACACGACATGACAGTCAAAGTGATAATTTCACGGCTGGATATTTCATTCATGTCTGAAATAATAATCTACTGATCGGAAATGTAGCGCACACGCAAACATACACGAGATAATTATACGAAAACAGGTTGTCGAACTTCACAGCCGTATTCTTCGATCGATTCGGAATTCTCTCCTCGGCGAAGTGTCTTACCTTAAACCGATCCATTTCAAGTTTCTTTCAAATAGACACTAATTGATATATTAAATCAAGAATAATGTCTTAATCTTTCACAAGTTATATACGTATACAGAGCGGGGGAAAAAAATCGATCGAAGAGTACGTAAATTATATATATCTCGTAAGTTACACGAGAGTCGTTCGTGCGCGGCGACGACGACGTTTCGCGAGCGACATTTCGTGCGTAATGAGAAGCAAACCAAGTATATATATGTGAATATGCGAAAACAACACACGAACGGGGATGCAGACACCTCAGCTTAAGGCGCGACGTGTGATCCCGAGGAGAATGCTACTAATTGCATCTTCTTCTCCCCCACGGCCGCGCCGGCACGCTGCGGTCATGCTAAATGATTGCGCAAACATGCTCTCGTCGAAGGTTGGCGGCGTGTTAGTGTGCTATACCCATGTCGAAAGCGTTAACGTACGTCTTAGTGGGGGGTTATTAGAAATTACCGCGCGACAATGTCGGATCAATTAGCGCTCTAATTAGGCCGCGCCGCAATTTAGAGCGCGACATTCGTAACGGTTTACGCCGCGCGATGAAATCCTCACGGTCGCCGCGCCGGTCGGGGAGATCGTCCGTGGGCGATAACGGCGCGATCCGCAAGCAAATTGACATCCTTTGTAGGACTTTATTATTCCAATTGCGGCTTAATAAGATTACGTACGCGCGCGTTAATCGCCGTTTACGGCGATAGCGGATCGAATTCGTTTAGCGGCGGGAGGAAGAGGGGATTTGTTTCGTCGTACACTGAGAGAAAGAATTTGATACATCGAAAGAAACGATTTTGCTGGATACAGTTCTGAAAATAATTTTTGTTAGACGATCAAAATAATTTTGTTGGAAACGTAAAAATGCTTATCATTTTTAACTTTTCAACAAAATTATTTTGATGGTTCAACAAGAATTATTATATATTATATATAATATTTTCAAATCTGTATCCAGCAAAATTTTTAGACCTTCCAGCAAAATTGTTCTTTCTGTGTATTTGTGACTATATATAGTATGGTAAAGCACAATTATGATTAGGAGCTCCATTTTTATAATTTTCACTGATGTGATGTTACACGAGAAGGACGATTCTGCAGAAAGATCTGAATTTTTGCTGGATAAATTATGATTAGGAGCTCCATTTTTATGATTGTCACTGCTGTGATGTTACACAGGAAAAACGATTTTGCTAAAAGATTTGAATTTTTGCTGAATATACACAGATTGGACCAAAAAAAAAGGAGAAAATTATGTTGGAAAAACGCAAAATGGTTGCTAGAATATCGAAATTTTTTGATCTTCTAACATAATTATTTTGATGATCCAACAAAATTTATTTTCAGATCTGCAGTATCCCGCAAAATTTTAAATGTTTCAGCAAAATCGTTCCTTTCGCGCAGTAATAATAATTATATTTATAGTTCTACCAAACAAGTAGAGGTATGCAGTTGACACCGAAAGTGACTATACATTACAGTTAAATTGCGTGCGTGTAATTGCAACCATTTTTTTCCTCTCTCCCAGTGTATAATTAATCCGGTGATAAAACTCCGATCGTACGCTCTCGCGTTTCGGCGTGAGTAAGCCGCATGATTAATGGCATGTTAGTCACCTCTGCGTGATCTCAGTGCGAGTTATGTTGTGCTCCTGTCTCTGCTCAATCCGGCGATTCACCAGCCTAATGAACGTTGATCATTCGCAAGAATTAACAAAATCGTTCGCTCTCATTGTTCATACTCGGGGCAGGGGAAGGGGAAAGGGGGGGGGGTGAGGAGAAGGGGTATCATTAGTATCGTTGTAACTGTCTTTTTCGCCGGAGACGCACCATCGTGCGGCCTCGGGGACTTTTTAACGTACTTTTCGCGAACGTGCTTAAAATGCGGAGGGAGCCGCGCGCGCGAGTTTCGAAATCGAGACACAACTCACGGAGCGTTCGCGGAGAGAGAACGGGAAGAGACCTCGTCATTTATTTGCATTTCCCGAGGCTTATAAACTGGCGCGCCGAAACCTTTTTAATCCTTCACGTTAGGTAACTTTGTAATTATACCTGAATTATCGCAAAGGAAAGTTGACGTCAAAGTCGTCAGCAGGGAAGCGAGACCGGAGTTTACTTGCGCGCGAGCCCGAGAGAAAATGTGCTTATCGTATCGCTCCGCGGAGTTTTACCTTGCGCGAGAGGATGAGGACGAGACTACGAAGAGAGAGGAGGAGGAGGAGGAGAAGGGGGGGGGGGAGGAAACGAGACACGCCCGACGTGTAAAAGTGTAATGATCAAATGAATGGAAGATCGACGCGATCGATGATAATTGAATAATGAATGGATCGGAGGTCGAATGGATGCTACACGACGTGAATACACAGCGATGTTTAATCTCGTACCACTGATAATAATAATCGGAAGAGAAGCGTGTGAGAATTCCGACCGCGCGGGAAATTCTCTACCGACCGACTTTATCTTTAACATAGAGAAAGACACTTACAGACAGGAGTCAACCAGCTGATTATTTGACATACCAGCTGATTTGCGTCTCTCGCTCCCGTGCAGTGGACGATGTCCCCTGAAAGCAAAGAAATCGGAAATTTCAACTCCGGTACACGTTTACTCCGGAAAGTAATCTTAACGGTTATGCTTACACTCCCGGAAAGAATTTCTGGTAACGCGGGACAAAGAAACATTCCTGACGTGCTTAATCTTATCGCAACCTTATGCAGTATAAAAATAAAACAAAACAAAACAGTGCTAAAATGTAACGATGTATAATACTAGATTAATAATTCTTAATTCTCCTCCCTGAAATTATGAGATTGATTTATTGTCCTGAGATATAAGAGTAACACATATGACCCAGCAAATGCCAAGTAACAGTAACATAACATTGATGTTAAAATGTCAGCCTCAATAAATACACGGAAAGAACGATTTTGCGGAAAAGTCTAAAAATTGTGCTGGGCACAGATCTGAAAATAATTTTGTCGGACCATCAAAATAATTTTGTTGAAAATTCGTTCTGCTCGCTGGAATAGTATCTGAACGTTTTACAGTAATGCTCATTATTTTTAAATTTCCAACAAAATGATTTTCAGATCTGTATATATGTAGCAAAATTTTTAGACTTTCCAAAATCATTCTTTCCGTGTTATAAATTTAATATAACACCATAAATTATGTAATTTTATACGTTACATTATTGAGTCCGACATTTTAACATTGACGGTATGTCACTGTTAGTTTGTGTTTACTGGTAAATTTAAGTTATTACGCATTTAGACTAAAATCTTTAGCACGCTATGTTCGCCGCCACAGCGTGCTCCTTTTATTTTGTCTTTCTCATTTTATTCTCGACTTAACAATTTTCCACTTAATAGTAAGATATATCCCTCCTTAACAATAAATATGATTGTTCCTAGATCTTATTTTAGATAGAGTCATAGAGAAGTCTTTTCTATGAGCGTATATTTACGTACCTTTCGCGAAAGTGTGCTTACACGGAAAAAACGATTTTGTTCAAAGGTCTAAAAATTTTGCTAAAAACAGATCTGAAAATAATTTTTTATTAAATTATTAAAATAATTTGTTGGAATGTTAAAACTGATAAGCATTGTTACAAAACGTTTGAATACTCTAGCAATCATTTTCACTTTTGCACAAAATTATTTTGATTGTTGAACAAACATTATTTTCAGATCTGGATTCAGCAAAAGAGTTCCTTTCCAGAAAGAAGTTCCATTTATTTTATTGGCATATATATATATATAGATAGATATATATGAAACTTTTATCGGCTGACGCAGCCAAGTACGAATCATAAATTAACACTTATGAAGTCACGTTTTAATCTAAAATAGAAAATCCGCATTAAGAATATTACATTTCTCCGCAGATAGATAAATGAAATTCAAAATTGATAAATCACGGTTTAGCAATTTCAATACGAAGTCAAACCGACGACGACGGGGCACGGCGAAATATTGGCCGGACGGACTGTGTTATCTCTTTCTTCATCCGTCTGTCGTAATTCTTCATTTGTATTATATCCCGCGCGGCTCGGTGGCGATTGATTTAGGTGCCGTAATCCTTAATTAGTTGTTGCCCCCCCCCTCTCCCACCGCACAAACGATATCTCGTCCATCTCGGCGACGAGAGGATCCTTTTAATTCATCACCTGACACGTCCGGAGGGGGACCTTCCGGGCCGCGCGATTAATTTCTCGCCCGGGCGCACCCTTTTATCCCGCTTTTCGATTTACCGCGGATTTTCCGTGGCCGGCTACGAGAACCTCGACGTAAATTAGCGGCCATTGAGGAAGAAAGATGGATAAAGAGAAAGAGAGAGATCGAGAAAGGGAGAGGCAGCTTCGCGGGAATTGAGCGCCGCTGCGAGGTTTACTCGCGATATTCGATCGTCACTGTAGAAAAGGTAATCCGACGAGGGTAATTCAGCTTGCTTCTCTCTTTCAAGGGAAGGGGAGGGGGGGAGGGCTGTCGACTCCGCGAGAACGGATCGGTCGATTTTCGGAACGACCGAGCGGGTTGCGATCAACGTACAGCCAGGAGGAGATACACGACGTGTGTCCGCGGAGAGAAAACAGAGATGGGAAAACTCTCCCGACGCCGGAAACGACGGATCGGAGGCAGGAGGAGGAGGGGGAGGAGGGACGGAAAGCGATAATTAATTTATGCCCCAAATGCTTTATTAATGAGAGCACTTGATTGCCGGCGGCGAAATGAACACACAATTGCCGGTGGAAAAATAACGAACCGCCCCCGGTTCGGGGGCAGCAGGTACACGCTGTGTGTGTGTGTGTGTGTGTGTATATGAATTTGTGTTCATAATAATGCGTTTAATTCACGCGGCGCGCCTCGCGCGTTTAAAGTTCGCCACGCCAGAGAGAGAGAGAGAGAGAGAGAGACGTGGACGTGATAGCGCAAAATTTTCGGGCAATTAGACGCCGAGCCGTATTATTATTTACGAGTCGCGCGATAACGCGGCGCGATATAATTTTTCCTCCCCGCTTCTTATTATTGTTTACTTTATCCTGTTTATGCCATCGACATTTATATTAATGTCGTAAAATACTTGCATCCGTTTGTACGTTGCAAATGGGAACTGATATATTTTTTACATTATGTATATACGCATTGTGCCTTTGTTATAATCATCCTCCCGTTTACGCGGACCCCATATATTGCGATTTGTTATGCACGTTATATGTCGCGATTACTTTATTATTACCGGCAATTTCGCGAGACGCCGCGCCGCTGAGGAGAGGTACCGCAATTTCCGCGTGCCGATGCCTCCGTGCGCGAGAGAAAGAGAGAGAGAGCGTGGGGTAAATTTCATTCTTAAAGATTCATCCCGTGTTGCACGGGGCAGGAGGTGGAGGGGGGGGAGGAGAATCATGAAGGCGCTTATAAAGGCTTGTAAAAGCGCTCCTCAGAACGCGCGCCGAGGGAGCGTGCAGGAGGGAGGAGGAGGAGGCAGGGGGGAACGGTGACAATTCTCGTGAATTAATAAAACGGTATATTAACAATCACGCGCGGGAGGGAAGGGGAGAGCCGGCGCGCAACGCCCGCCGCCGTTACCGGAAGCGGAAGCGGAAGCGGGAGGCGGACGAGGAGGCGGACGACGAATCCCGCCGTCGTTTATCCCCGCCTCCCGCGTGTTCCGCGGGAGGAGAAAAATCGTTCATCGCGGCATCATCGTTCAACGATGTACGATGCCGTATGCGCGTCGAGCGGTAACGCGGAAATTTGATGTACATCCGAAAAAAAAAGATATTAATGACACGCGAGCGAGTGGTTCTCGCGTACGGTGCACGTGCGATATATTTAGGGGGAATTCCACCCCCATCCCTGGTTGCTCCTCGTTCGGTAATATACGTCCCGCAACGACGACGGCTCGCGCCCCGCACATTGTGAAACAGTTGAACCGTTAATTACGACGGATATCCACCGGCGTTAATTTAAAATTGCCATTAACGCCGCGCGCAATGATAGAAAACCAATTACCGCCGCCGCATTTGGACGATAATGGGAAATAACGTATGGCGGGGATGTGAGGAGGAGGAGGAGGAGGCAGGGCAGTGGAAGATAGGAAGTCCCCAAGGGAAAATAGACGGATAATCCGTTGTTAATTCCATCTAGTGCGTAAGTATTAATCTTTTTTTTTATCCGCTAGAACGCAAGGACGGTGCGGAAGAAAAATTATATATATATATATATATATAGTCACGACCAGGTCGGGAGGCGACGTAATTTATCCTCGCGATTATCTTCGAATTTAGAGAGTCGCTCTCGCAACACTTAAACGTAAGTGATGCGATATGAAAAACAGGACGGCGGACGTGAGAGAACGCGCAGACTCGTTAAACATTCCCATTTTGTTTGTAAAAACATCGATTCACATTCCCGACCGCGCGTTTGATCTGTTCCCCGGAGCTGATCTGCACTCGTCGCACTGCGATAATCTGCTTTAGGCTAATAATGTCCGCGCTGCGTTGGACCGATTCGCACCGGCGGTTTTTTTTTTTAATGGGATTTAGCGATCGATTCTCATAGCCGCGCGATTTTCGTCCTCCCCTCCCCCCTCGTTTCCTCACCCCGCGCGTCTGTCGAACCGCGCGTGTGATTGATAATAAATTTTTTACCGCGCGCATCTCGATAATCCGCTCCGAGGTAATAATGCCACAGCGGAGCGGAAGGGAAGGGGCGGGGAGGGGGGAGGCAATGTTTGGCAACGCGCCTCGCGAATCGGGACAAATTTTTAAATCGGATTTAATAATCCACTTTGCGGCCGTCGATGTTCATTTCGATCTCCGATACGAGCGGTATATATCGCCGAGATTCTCGGGCCCGTTTCGTCCCGTGTGTTTTTTTGACGAGATTTCCGTGTTGGTGATTTCGGTAACTCCCCGCCGCGCGGGGGGCATGTATTACCGCGGACGAGAATGTAGGGCGACGTCGCCCGCGGGGCGGATTTGTTCCCCGCGCGTAATGGGGTGCCTCGGCATGTTAGATTTTTTTCACACGTCACGACGCGCGGATTCACGCGGTGCGGCCGCCCCGCGCGTGTCCGCCTTCTCGCGCGAAACGGCGCGGCCGCGGCGTTCAGAAAACGAGAATGAAAAATCATTGTCTCCCCCCCCCCTTCTCGTTCCGCCGAAGATCGACGAAGATCTCTCTCTTTCGGAAAAGGTTCCTCCTGCGCCGGAAAATTTCGCGATCCGCCCGATCAATCCCCGGGGAGGTCGAGGATTTTTAATTAAACTCGCATCCGACCGCCTCGACGAAAATATCAAACTCCGCACGAAATTTCTATTAACTCCGCCCGAACCTCGAGAGATTTTTCATTAAAATTAATGTACACTCGCGATTAAAATTCTTAATCCCGCGACAGATGAAAAAGAAAAATTTTAATTATCGTTAATTGTGCGTCGAATCACACATTTAGCTTATATATTCATCTCGATATTTCTTTTCGGAATAACAAGGATTGAGATTACATTTTTATATTTGAAGCTTATTTCGAAAAATATTAAAAGAGTCGTCTCCTCCGCGGGGAATCTAAACTTCGCGGTCGACAGGGGCGGAGTCTCCCGTGCGATTCTGGGTCACACTCGGCAGTTTTCCCCGGTTTTTCTCACACGCACCGCTTTCGCTCCTTCATTATATCCCCGCGCGAGTGTTCTCCTTTTTTTCTTCTCAAGACACAGTCGGCCGACAATCGGCCGAGTCGCACGCGTTACGCGATTACCGGCGCCGATTAGAAATTCGTACTTTTCCGGCCTTTGTCCGTCGACGCGAGACGCGCGCCGTGCCGCACCGCGCCGCGCTGTTACAATTCCGTACGTATAGCAGTGCCGGTGCAGTGCAGTGCGTGCGGGCGGTTCGCTCGAATGCAAAATAAAGATCTCGCCGGCCGATAATGGGCCGCGGGACGCGCGTATGTAAATACGATCGCGTAATTACACCGTAAGGGAGAGGCCGGCGCTCTCGCGAAAGGCTCTGTGCCGAACGCTCTGCCGTGTAATTTACCCTCTCTTTCCCGTCCCTCTTCTTCCCGCTCACGTCCCACGGCTGAGCTCCCTCAGATCTCATTTGCGAAATAGTCCGCGATCTGTTCGCCATACGTACGAACTCGCTCGCACCCCCCAACCCCGCGTGCGCGAGCGGGGAGCGCATGCCGGTGACTCTTGCGGCGAGAAATCTAGATGGCCGGGAGAAAAAGACCGGGTGTCGCGCAATACCTCCCCCCCTCCTCATCCTCCCTCCCGCCTGCCCTCCCCCGCGTTTATTCTCGCGCACCGACTTTTCCCTCTCGCGTCTGCTTCGTGGAATCGTTAAATTCTCGTGACAACGTCGCGTATCTTGGGCGCACGCCGGAAGTTTATTTATCCCCACTTCTCCCCCCGTTTTATGCGGGACACGGAACGGGCCGCGCGCGCGACGAGATAAATTTAGAATTGACTGTCAAAGGTAAATATTTTTCCGCGGATAACGATCCTAGCCGCGATCGAATCGCCTTTATAATGTAACACCTTGTATGTATTCCTCTCTTAAACGTATTATAATTATTACACGAAACTTTATATATTCTCACCGCGAGGCGGAGTACTTTCATTAAAAGTACATTAAATAACGTGTTTCTTCATAATTGGTTAATTCCTTCGTCGAGAAATTTTAATTTTTAAATTTTAATCACTTCGAATAAAAATGTCTTCCATCTAAATTCAACTTCTCCGCAAATTAGAGCAAGTAATTCGAACAATTGATTCGTTATTTATTGATTAAAGAGGAAGAGAATTCGAATTCTAGCTGGAGCTGTATGATATTTTTCGAAATAAATTCTTCACGGTACGTTTCAAGACATTCGTCGGTTATCGATATTATTAAATTGTTTGTTAATTTAATTTGTGTTATTGCTATTCCAGTTTCAGTTTAGAAACACTGACATAGACACATTTCAAGAAACTGAAAATTAAATCGACGCAGTTCTGGATATTCGCAGACCTGGATACGTGCATATTAATTCATGCAGAAACGTCATTAAGTGTAAAAGATCCACAGCGCTCTCAGACCGAACAAGGCATTTTCCTATTTATTTTTGTTACTCGCATGTCAGTCTAGTGTCCAACTAATTGTTGTCCTTTATTTTATATTTATTTTTATCAAAGCGTACGCGTGAATTAATTGGTATCGGGCGGAATGCGTGACGGATTCCGGATGCGTGTTCCACCGCGATTGTCGGAAAAACACGGGGAAACCTCGGCCTTTTGGCCCGAGAGAGAAAGAGAGAGAGAGAGAGGAGTCGAATCGGGAAACGTAAAAACGTGCCGACGTGCATTATATCGGTGATCGATGCAGCGCGAGAGCCCGCTCGATAAGAGCAATCTGTTCCGCTTCGAGCTATCCGTCACGGAGGGTGGAAGGGTGGTGGGTGGACGCGCGAGAGAGGGTGCAGCTCGAAAATCCCCCTCCCCCTTTCACCCATATCCTTACGCTCCGGTAAATCTCGCGCGATCAGCCCCGCGGGTCGGCCACGGATTCACGTCGCGATTATCCGCGCTTTCCCATAAATTCCCGTCGAAATTATGACGCGAAAAATCACCGCGCGCCGAAAAACGACTGTCCCGGCGAGTGCATTATTATTATTATCTCTTTTTTTTATTTTTTACGCGCGACGCGCCGCGCTCGCGCGATCCTTCATCATTATATGCGCGAAACGCGAAAATATCCGTGTTGACGATTTAGCGTCCGGGGGTAAATGTTTTTTTTCGTGCAGGCTGTGGCGCGACGTTAATGCAATTGATGTTTCTCTTTAGTTCCCGTCATTGTGCTGGACGTAATTAAATTATTTGGCATCTTGCATAAACAGATTTAATTATCTCGCATACAATTAAAGAATTAATTGACTTAATTGAAAAGAGGAAATCTGACTGGAGTCTAATCAGCCTTGCACAACAGATGTAACAATTACAGTTCGCGTTTACATATGTTGAAGAATAAATTTGTGATACATTTCAAATCGTCTATCTTAAATGCATGCAGATACATTTAAGATGTAAGTAATATATTGAGTAACATCGTTCTCTCATTGGCTACGGCATTGACTCAAAAATAAAGTTTTCCAAAGTAAATTTGAATGTTTGAATCATTAAGATTTTATAATTAATAATTTTATAATTAATTTTGGTGTAATACTGATTATAGAGGAATGAAAGTGTCCTTTTGTGTTTTTAATCTATTTCTGCAACAACTGAAAGATAATGTAATCATTAGTACACCAAAATCACATTTCAAAAATAATATTTAAAATTTTTAATTCAAAACTCAAAAATGACATTTTTTAAATTATGTCAGCAAATCGATAACATAGTGTATATTTTATTATATTTAAGTAATATCTTAATTAAACATTTAAGATACATATATTATGTTGAACAGAAAGTTTATTTCGTTTTTTGTATTTATATTAATGCCATCTCTTTGCAAAAAACGGAACGAACTTTTTTTAATTCAATATATATATATATATATATGTCTATTTTTTTTTAGAAATACGAACTTGTTTCTACTTGAAAGAATTTAAGAGTCAACTGATTTTCAGAATTAATGTATTTTTTCTAGATAAAAAATACACAGTACATTTGAAGCTGGAGGAATCGGTAAAGATACACAGGTGTGCTACCTCGCGTGAGAAAATTTATTCACTTTTTATTCACTCGAATGCACACGTCGCGATTGTGCAACTTCCCCTCTTATTACTCTTGCTTTCAGTTATGCCATTGTAACACCTTTATAACTGTGCATTTGTCTCTCTGCCGCGGTGCCATTAAACGCCGTCGCGCCGTTAATTTCAAGAGGGCAGCCCCTACTCCTCTCTTCCGCCCCCTCATCCTTCGCGTCCGCGGATGTGGGTCGGCACGTACTTATCCCAGATCCCAGGTGATCCGTCCAACTCGACGGATTCCCGACGCCCGTATCCGACGGTCCCTGCGATCGCCCATAATTATCCCAGTCGAAACCAGCGCGCGACGTCGACTCTCCGCGCGGAGGGATAAGGGGGCGGGGGACACTGCCGCGTCTGGGGAGAAAAAGGGTTTCTCGCCGAGAGAGGGATGGAGTGACAGATATATATATATGTATATATATATAGAAAGAGAGAGAGAGAGAGAGAGAGAGAGTTTCTTCCTCCCGGCGCGCGATTGAGTTCGCACGGGGCGCGCACACGGTGGACGGGGGAGGGGGAGGATGGGGGGATACCATCAATCAATCGCACGTTCTAGGAACTATCTCGCGATCGATGCCGGGGCCACCCCCGAAGTCCGGTTCCCTCTCTCGCTCCGTCGCGTTCCTCGGCAGCGGCGGCGTCGACGTCGGTTGACGCCTACCTATCTACCTACCTACCTCTACGTATACCCTACCTATCTACCTCGGGCGTTGTACGGTTTCGACAAACTCGCTCTCTCGCCCTCCCTCCCCCTTTCCTTCCCCCCTCGCTTTATCGCGTAACGCAAAATCGACGACGCCGGCTTACGTCGGCGACGTTCCCGCTCTCGGGGATCCGCGGTCGCGAACGTTTGTTCGAATTTTCGCGAGATCCCTTTCGATCCTCCGCTCCGCGCGCTACCGCGAGAGATTGCAAATCCGGGAAAACGAAGGGAGGATCGAGCGAGCGCGCGCTCCCCTCGCGCCACGTCGTCGTCGTCGTCGTCGTTGTCGTCGACGAGACCGCTTCTTCTTTTTTTTTTTCTTTTATTTAAAGTAGCTCGAAGCGCGCCCGGGCGCGCCTTAATCCCCCGGAGGATTCTCCGGCGATTTCGCGACGTCCTTTGACGACGTTTTCCGAGCTTTGTGCAAAGCGTCAGATCGTTTCAAGTCTTTCCTATTTTCTTTTTCTCCTTTCTCTCCCCTCCCCCCTCCTCTCTCTCTCTTTCGCTTTTTCCGACAACTTTCTAACATTTGTCTTCAAATTAAGGACTGTTGACTTAAAGTCGGACTGAAATTACATCGAGAACGAGATTTTCCCCGCTCGCAACCACCTCGGGACTTAATTCGCGGAGTTCTCCAGATTTATTGCGACCCGAAGATTATTGACGTGCGCGCACGTTTTCATACTCGATTCACGAGAATAAAAAGCGCTGTCGGGCCCTTCGATGGAAAAGTTTGCAGCAAATAAGGTACGATATTCATGTAATAGAAAGCATATTAGACACGCAAAAACGAGGTCTCTCTCTCTCTCGCCTCTCGCAATATCTTCGCGGCAATAGCGTAGCTTTATTTTGCTCCCTCGGCTGAAACGAGGCGGGCGGTATTCTTTTATAAGAACGAACGAGGGAGAGAGAGAGAGGGGGGGGGGGGAAGAAAGCAGGTGGAAAGCCGGGAAAAAAGGGAACGGAGTGTGCATTGCAGCGCGCGCGCGCGCACACGCAGGAAGTACGAGCGCGAGAGGAGCGTGCAGCAGCGCGGCTCTTTCGCGCGAGAGGAACGAAGGCTGAAGGGTGACGAAGAATACTGTGGGGAGAAAAAGAGAGCAGGAGGGTAGACGGGGAGGAAGAAGAGGAGGAGGGTGAAGCAGACGACGGTATCGCGAGAGGGAATGAGAGAACTCCGGCCGCAACCGCTCGCGCGCTCTCCGCTCCGCCGGCAGTGGCGCGTTGCTGAAAAGCTGCTCTCTCGCCCTTTTTCAGCTTCTCTCTCTCTCTCTCTCTCTCTCTCTCTATTTCTCTTTCTTTTCTTTTCGCTGTCGGAAAACGGGACGATCGTGACCGCGAGACGCGTGGACACGCCGGTCAGCTCCGCGGCAAAATTCACACGACGATCTCGACTGACTCTCGCAGGATCTACGACCCGCGCGCGGAGTGTCTTCCCTTTTTTTTTTCCAGAAAATGAGAGCGAAAAAATAATATAAGCGAAATTGAATGTAGAATGTAATGGGACGTGGGAACGAGGAAGAGCGGAAATGCAGAGAGAGAAATTCAAGAGTGTGCCTTTTTAGGTGACACACTGACGTTACGAGCCGGGCGACGGAAATATATCTTCTGCGCGGACGTGCTATTGGAAAATTAGAACGAAAATTGCTTCAATCCTTCATGACTTATCGCGTGTAAATGTAGGAGATTTCGTAACGAGAGAGGTAAAATCCGTCACACTTTTGATTCGACTAAAAAAAGATTGAAGGTGAAATGGAGAGAAAGAGAGAGAGAGAGAGGGAGGGAGGAGGGGAGAGGGAGGGAAAACCCACGCATTATAAAAATTTATTATAAGAGATAAAATAACTTCATTTAACATTCCATGTAAAACGATTCCGATCGGTATATATCTGACAATTTCAGAAATAGGATATTGGCTCCGCGCTTGAAATCTGTCCGAGAGCCGCGTTCTCATTATTAAAATACGACGGCTCTGACGGGTGCCGACGCCGTCGAGGTGTGACGCGTTCAAATTTTATGACACTGTCGATATCGCGTTTGCGGCGAACGGCTTGCAAACGGGATATCCTACGGCGCGCGTAAGAAACCGCGCGCGCGTGTGTGATGCGTGTATCGGCGGTATAAAAAACCGCGCTTAATTCGTAACGCACACCGGCCTGTCCCCGGCGAACTCGCGTCGGGGTACCGATTCTGTAACTCTTAACGACAGTGTCGGTATTGCGTTACACTGTCGTTGCGCGGATATTTTGTATGGCAAAAAAAAAGCTGCTCAACGACAATGTAACGATACCGAATTGTCGTTAAAGGTTACACAATCGGGATACAAATCCCGTGAACCAGATCCGCGCGCGCGCGCGCGCGGTGAACGAATGGCGAACGAATGAATGGAGGGCAATAGCGTATCGGTGATATAACACCCGCGCGCACGCGGGGGATTATACTGTTAAAATATAGACGTTCGTTTCCCACCTTTTATCAATTCCTCCGCGCCGCGTCAATCGATTTAATATATACGGCGTAATAATAACGGATAGGAGGAGCGTCGACACACAGGGAGTGTCGACGCGGATGTTACGCGTCCTCTCTGCCGGCAAGGATCCCGTCATCGCTCGTTGAATGATCACCAACGACGCAATAAATGAATCGCCGCTGCGAATTGCTCGTCTGTTGTATATATTATAGACCTGTATACATATATTTAAATCTGTTCTCGCGCGGAAATCGACGCAACGCGCGTTCCCCGCGCCCCCGATCGAGAAAAACGACGGGGGAGGACGGGGGGTTCGTCTCTTGTCCCTTTCGATCCCCCTCCCCCCGCTCCTCCGGCGCGATCCCCTCGGTGGTCGGTTCTGTCTCTTCGCTCCCCTGCGCTAATCTTTCCGACTCTCTGTTCTCTCCGTCCCCCGGTCGACCAAAGTCGTGTCCTCGGTCGTGTCCCCCTCCTTCTCACGTTCCCGCTGCGGCGTGTACAACGAGGCCGATGTGTGTTTGAATGAATGAACGTAGGGACACGGGAACGCACGCATGTGCGTGGCCCCCCCTCGACCCAGACGTCGTCGGCGTACGTGTACGCAGTACGCACGTATATGCGCCGTATATACCGGGTGTCCCAGTCGTTAACGTCCTTACGATCGCTCTTCTTTTCTTTTTTTTTTAATGCGAATTTCCGCTCGACGCGACGAACGTCATCGAGAGGGTCTCTTCGAGTCTGCGTATAAAATTCTCTCTCGTAAGCGAAATAAAATGAAGAAATTCCGTCGAGGTGAATTTCGCCTCGAGATTAACCGAGATTAGCCGAGAATCACGATTTTGTTGTTTGTGCTCTCACTTCTTTCTTTTCGTCTCTCTCTCCTCCTCCCTTCCCTTCTCCCCGCTGGTAATTCCCGAGAAGGAAAGTGTCCTCGAGAAGGTCTCTTCTTTTCAGTGATTTATCGAAGAAAACCGGAAGGACAGTCTCGACGTCGAGAGAGAGAGAGAGAGTGGGACATTCGTTGTTTTCGGGACACCCTGTGCGCGTTTCTATGTCGGCGCACGAGGGTGCCCCGCACGGGGGCACACCAGGGTCGAATGGGCAGGGGAAGAAAATCGCCTGGGCCCCACGGCATTGACGCCGTGTCATGTCGCTCGCTGTTGAACGACGTTGAAGAAGAATAGAAGAATCGAGAAAGGGAAGTGAATTAGGATCATATGAATCAAAAGAGACCTGGGATGGGGGAAGGGGCAGAGGGGAGTGGCAAATACGATCGAACGTACCCGAATTTTTCTTAATAGAGTGCGTCCAAACTTTTTGTCTCTCGTTGGAATTCTCATCGGTGAAAACATCATTTTTATCGTTGCGACATAATTGTTTTTCCATGGCGAAACTTGGCGCGTGACAATTGCACTCTGTGCACTCAAAAGCTTACTTCTCGCGTTAAAATTCATAACAAATAATGTGATATTTCATTACGATGTTGTAGATAGAATAATATATTGTTAAAGCCTATGACAATTGCGGGATGTATCCACCCTTTTGCCTATATACAACATAAAATTGCTGTGTAATATTTATTAATAAAAACAAAAGAAAAAAAAGCGCGTTGCGAGAACCGTTATACCGTTATTCTCGTTTCGTATTTTACACTCGTTTATATGTGTATATGTTACGGCTGATAGAACTGCATTCCCATAATTAATATCCGCGAGTCAAATAATTCCGGAAACGCGTGTGCGAGACGGTTACGAGATTGCTGAATTAATTCTCTTCCCTCAAAGTCCTCCTCCCGCACAAATCCCACTCCCTCCCCTCTCTCCCCCGCGTAGCCATCCATCAATCTTCATCTTTCATCGTCCGCGTGAAAAATGTCGAACCACTTATCTCGCCGTCCGTATTAAGCGGGGCTCTCGGCGGATCGCCCGCTCGAAACGCTCGAGCGTTTAGCGCCGGGATTAAACATCGTTCGCGCTGATCGCGACCGCTGAATGGGAACGCGACGAGGCGTTCTCTCGCTCTCTCTCTACATATATATCTTTCTTTTGCGTCTCACCGTGCGCGCTCGTTCCCCGCTTCCGGCCCCTCGAGCGAGACGCGGCACAAACGACGAAACTTCTCGCATTCTGCGGTCGCATCTCGAGTGCGTCGCGACGCACCCCGGGAACAAAAGCGCCGAGGAATGGCGGAGAAGACGAGAAGAGGGCGGGGAACCGAGAGAGGACGACGAGAGACGTGCGCGCGCGCGCCTTCTTTTTGTCACAGGCAGGAAGCCATCGAGGATGAGAGCCATTTCCTGGCCCCTAGGAAGAATCCCGGTGACATATAGAGTCCTTCGCCCTTTTTTTTCCTCCCTCTCTCGCAGGGGCGCCCGAAGACGCCAACGAGACGCCGCCGCCGCCGTCCGGAGGTGCGCCGGATGAGACGACCGTCCGGTAAAAACGGACGTACGTTCCGCCCGGTGAGAGATATTAGACGGGGCAGGGTCCTCCGCGGAACAAAAGTGCTGAACGGGCACTGGGGACAGGGAGAAAGAGACGGAACGGTCGTGCTTAATTAACGATTATCGTATAACTGTCATTCGTGCGTCGCGACCCGTTTAAGACTCGCTCGTTATCGAATTATTTTTTAATTTAAATCTTTAGAGGCGTAAAAATATCTACGTTATTCTAGTTCGTCATCCGGCAGTGTGCGATTCGTAATTCGTGTAACAAACTATACGAAATAATTTCTCTCTCTCTCTCTCGTAATAATCTCTTTAGATTTATTTTTTAGGTTTTACGCAACACAATTTGTGTTTACAAATCGGAAACAGTAATTCCTCTACAATTATGCAATAATTCATCTAAAAATTACTATATACGTCCGATTTGTAATTATTTCATAATTATTCCGGGATTGCTCTGTATAATAATGTCCAATTATCTAACAATTTTCCCCGCACCTGCAAAATAACGGGCGCTGTTCGCGAAATTAGTTTCGCTTATCGCTGCGAGTGCAGCGCGCCATTCCGGGGATGCGCCTTTCTGCGATTGCGGCCGATATTTCGGCGGCCGCCACCGCCGTCGCGGCGACGCGCGGTACAATTCTAGCGAAATGCATGTATTGCACAATAGCGCCCGGCGAAGTATAGGGCGTTAAAGAAGTTTGTTCCGATCCAATATGCGCTCGCCTCGGTGAAAGCAGTGGCGGGCGCATCAGCGGCGCGCGACTCTGGTTAATCGCGTTGATCACGTTTTTTTTCTTTTTCACGAATATTTTTTTTTTGTTTTGTTGCAATCGTGACCTTTCGGAAAACGTCGTTATTTGTCAAAATCGCCGGAGAGCGCGAGAGAAACTTGGCCGCGAGCCTTGCGCGGCTCCATTTCCGAAATTGAAGGGCCGACGAGCGTTATATACGCACACGCGGGACGTGCGTTTCGTTGCACTTTTGCGGCATCCATTTCGGGATTGGTAATTAATATAATGCCGATTACATATGACATTGTAGCGACGGCGGCGCAACGAGAATTATATATACATTGCCTCGTTCTCCGGAGAGTATTACTGAAAATTTTCGAAATGGATAAATAACCTGGTGCAATAACTGCAGATATTGCCGGCTCCAAAATATTAATTCGCGGTCCGCGCAAGCTGAGAGGAAGAGAGGAAAATAAGATTTTAGCTTTCTACCAAGAATTCAATAGCCCGCGCGACATGGACAGGCAATTGGCTCTCACGCTCGAAATTATTATCCCCGACTCCCCTCTCCCCCTACCGTTCCCCGGGATCGAAGGCGCACATGCGGATATCGACGAGATCGTACATACATCCGAATTCGAAATTCTCCGTAAGCGCGGTTCAAAATTAGCCAGGACGAATTCGGCACGGAGGGAAACGAGGAGGAAGGAGGGCGGGGGATGAAAACGCGCGACATCCTCTCTCTCTCTCTGTCTCTGTCTTTCCTCTGTTCCCCCTGGTCCGCCTGATAAATTCATTCGGGTCAGTCGGGGGTCGACTCGGTGCCGCTACTATTCGCCCATGCGGCTGAATCAGCGCTAATGGGACGTCGAGCAGCGCGGCGGGAGGGGAAGAAGGGGGGAAGGAAGAGCGGGAGGGAGGGCGACGAACTGCAATCTTGGGCTGAATTTCAGCGACGCAGCTCAGGTATTTCCGATTACGCGCTGCTTTGAGAATTCCGCTTGATTGCCCTAATCGACCGCCGCGTGTCGATTTCCTGTTCGCCGCGCCCTGTTTTACCTGTCCCCCCAACCCCTCCCCCCTCCTCCGCGTCGCCACGTTGCTGTCGCGTCGCGGCGTGCCGCTCGCGACATCGAGCTCGCGCCGCGCCGAGCGTTGAGTGATAATTCGAAACGTGCGCACTTAATGTTGAAACAACTGTCATGCGTTTCATAAACGCTCGTTTTTGGAACCGCACGCCATTAATTAATAGATATATGTATACTATGCGCGCGCGAGCACACGTGCAATTTGGTGGTGCTGGTTATCGAAATGCGTATATACGTATACGTATGCCGCCGCGCGAGAAACGTCCCCTCCCCCCCCTCTCGCTTCTCCCACCGTATTGCGCGAGTATACCTCCGCGATTTCGTTTAATAATTTAGATCGCGTAAATGCGCATTTAAATTTCGGATTAATTATTTGTAATTCACACATGCGATATATAATTGCACGCGCGCGCGGCCGGGGCGCTGCGATATATTTACGCGTGATTTTATCGTGTGCTTAGACGAGAGAGTGCACGCACAGGGTATTATACATACTGTAATTACCGCTCACACAGGGGAGAGAGGGTTTTAATATGCCCCCCCTCCCCTACCCTCCTCCCGATGTTATTTCACATATAATTTAATTCGAGCGCGGATTTAATTGTACATACGCGGCATGCACATTCCTCCGCGCGAACTACATACACATCACTCTCTCGCTATTTTCCTCGCGCGCGCGCAAGCACCGGGGCTTTCCGACTCTTTCCTCTCCCGCGCGAGCATTCGGGAGCGCGCGCGCGTTTCCTTTATTTATTCCAGTGGAATTCCGGTTGAATTATAGATTCGGTCATTGCCATCGGAGAAACGGCAGGTTGGTAGCGCGCATTGGGAAAGGGGGAGGGGGAAAGGGAGGGGGGATTGCGTTTAGCGCGCGATCGAGACCTAATCGCGTGAATGATTAAAGACATTCGCGCGGAGGGATGTGGAGCGGCACGCGGCGAGACCTGGGGGGCGAACGTAGGCAGGCAGGTGCGACAAGAGGGGGAAGAGCCTTGCGCGCAGGAAAGTACTCCCAGACTCTTTACGCCGAAGTAGCTCTCCTTTATTATTAATCCTAAACGCACCATCGGACCGCAGGAATGCAGGGCGGAACGGAAATGAACTCGGAGAATTCCGAGAATCTTGGCGTTTATCACACCAGATTAACCGGAGCCCTTGTCTCAAATTTAACTGTTGTATATTATTTTAGTCGCTAAAACTAGCTCCCTTTAACCGCCGCACGTAAATTCAATTACTACTTCATTTTCTGTACCCAAATCTTTGATTATTCCTATTGTGTTCCTACCGCGCTCCATTTAATAATAGAAAAATATTAATATATCTTATTTAATATTTTCCTATTTTTCTGTTCTTCAGATATTAATATTTTTCTTTTTATTAAGTTTGATTAATGATTTTCATTAATTTTTCAAAGCATTTTTCGTTCAAATCGAAAGAGCCAGCGATCATTAGAGAATGAAAAAGTTAATTTAATGAAATATTATTTATATATAAGTATGTTCATGTGTATAATTTTGTATAATAAGTTGTATATATATTGAAAATATTAATACGTACTGCTTATTCTAATATTTTTTACGCATCTTTGGTCTTTTAAACAATTCAAGCATTCTTGCATTAATGCAATATTATATATTATATAATAATAGAAAAATATTAATATTTATTACTAATTTTCTATTACACACGTTATCTTGTAGAAAAAATTTGCTCCTATCGAGAGTGACAGGCGCAAGAAGAACAAATTGTCTGAGGACACGTTTATTTACTAAACTAACATCGTATAAGATTAGCGTAACGTCACACGCCTATCTCGCGCTCGTACGTATTAATTGCTAAAGTTAACAATAACGTTTGAGTTATCCATTATCCGAGGGGATGCGGACGAAGACGAGCCGCCCGCGCCGGGGGCAGGATAACGAAGTTGAACGGCGCGGCGTGTCGCTCGCGCGCTTAATCTACGAAATTGCGCGTGCAATTTTTTTTGCGGTATAGACGCGCAAGACGGATGGAATAGATAACGCCTCTCTCGCGGGCGTAAACCGCCGGGAGAGAAGTCGTCACGTCAGCGGCCGTTCTTTCTGAGAAATTGGCGCGCGACGCCACTACACGAACCGTTCGCCGATGACACAAACCGTGCCCTACCGCGAGATATAAATGATAACCGATACTGTCAGCCCCTCCCACGACGACGGTATTTTTATTGAGATGCGCGCGATAAAATAGTTCGCTAAAACTGTTGCGCTTTTCCCGTTATATCCTCGCGTGTGTGTGTATGTGTGTGTATGTGCCTCGGGGAATAAAAATCTCCATTTGCGTACACAATTATTGTACACGATATATCAATGAAACTTTATCTGTTAAATTAACTTATTTTCATTCTAATAATTCGTGCTCTTTTTAATTGTAATGAAAAAATGCTTTTAAAAATACGAGAGTAAGAGCCGGTTAGTTATATTTAATAATATAAAAATATTAATATGTTTATTGCTGTTTGCGCACGTAAATTATGAGTTATGTATTTCGTAACATACTTTTTCCGACGAGTGAAGTAGTGTAACAGGAAACGGGTAACAAAAATAGATGTTTTAAAATTCCGTTAGTAAACATAACTAGAATTTACCTCCCCCGCCCTCTCGATTCGTTCTCTTCTACTTCCAACAAAAAAATTTTTTAATAGAAGAGACACCTCTCGTCCTCCCCCTCCTCCCTTCCCCTTCTCTCTCTCTCTCTCTCTCTCTCTCTCTCTCTCTCTCTCTCTCGCCCGTTTTAGATAGAATTAACGCGTATTAATTAACGTAACCGCGATTAGTATTCCTCCCTATTTCGAGCGTTGACATTTCGGATAAAGCGCGCCCGGCGTGTTTCGAATAAAAATCAGCATAATGCAGAGAGAAAGAGGGAGAGGGTTATAGTGTAGCCGGGGTGGTTTACCGTGCCGAGCGGGCAATCGCCGGCGTGGCATGTGACACTGACAGCGCTATTTCCGCGGTTAACAATCGTCGCGGTCGTCGGCATCCCAGTCATTATGAACGTTAAATATATCGGTTCAATAAAGTCAGTTGCAGCGGGGAGAAAGAGACAGAGAGTGTGTATATGTGTATGTGTGTGGATGTCACTCCGGCTATTAGACAGACTTCACGGCTACATCCCGAAGAAGTCGTTGCGGAAAAGAAAATTATATTGCGGGCCAATAGAAAACGTTTTCACCGCAAAAAATATGTCACGATCGTATTTCCTGTACGATTTTTATTTTGCAATAAATGATTTCGTGCGCGCACGCTTTTATCTACTATAAATTATATATATATATATATATATATATATATAATTATATAATTTATATAGATATAATATACATGTAATTAATATAAATGTTCCACAGGAATATCATTATTATAATTATCCTTTTGCATTAATAGTTAATTGATTAAATTATTGAGTTAATAGTTGAATAACCTTCGCGTAATGCAAGTAAATGTAATTGTAATTCGTTTAATTCGCATCGCATTTCGCCGTTTCTCTTCCATACGTTACACTGCAAGTAAATATAATTATAAATAATGCCTTATGACCAATTTCATTTGTATACATTTCATTTAATGTTGAGACATTATTTATGATTATATTTATTCGCGTAACATGAAAGGGAGGGCCGCGAGATGCGTCGCGAAATAAGCGAACAAATTAATTACGTTAATGGAATGCGCGCGGCTATCAAAGAATTTATGGTTGAAATAAGGAAAAGTTTCTGCGCCACGCGCGCGCCAAGTATTCGTCGCGCGTTCTCTCGCGAAAAGAAAACCTACGCGTTTTGTTACGTTGATAAAAAGAAATATACCGTCTCCCGGGAGGGCGATCACAAGAAATTCGGTTGAACCTTCGGATCGTTCGGCGGTAAAACGCAATAATTCCGGAAGTGATTCTCCAGAAGCGACTAATTACGTTAATTAGCAATTAGGCGAGAGAGATGCGCCCGGATTACTCGCGCTTTTTGCGCGGCTCCGCAATTCCGAATTGCGTCCCGCGAGAGCGAATGTAATTCGATCTGAGGGAGGGAGGGAGGGAGAGACCGGGAGGATGCTGGCGCTCGCGTCCGACGTGTGCAAGCTTTATTTTCCGCGCGGCGACGGTATTTGGAGTGCTCTGTCTGTGTCCCCCTTCGGGGGTCGCGGGTATCCTCGACGGGGCCGTAAAGTCACGACGCTCCCATGGTCGTCGTCGTTGTCGTCGTCCACTCCAAAATTACGTGGACGCGATATCGAGGGTGATATCGAGGGTGCCGTCATCGAGAGGCGGAGGGAAGGAGGGAGGGGGGTGAGACATTGTCTCGCGAATGATGAACAGTAGGCGGTCGCGCGGAGTTGCCGCGCGAGTCGGGGAAAAGTCGGGGAAATTGAAAGCGATCCGGGTCGCGAAAGGTGGAGGCGAGTTTCCACTCCGGTGATTGGCAGCGACGCGATAGCAGATCGCGTGTATGATCGGCAATATAATTACTGATGTCTGAACATTATTGAGTTCCTCGATAACGGACCTCGAGCGTTATCAATTAAGAACGCGAGTGTGATTGTAAATTGAAGAAAGTACTTAATTGACTTTTTTAACAGTGCGTCATTGAGAGTATCGTGGAACCTTTTTTGCAAACAGAGTTGCAAAATAAATGAAATTTAATAGATACAAGAATTTTAGGAGAGAATGAAATATTATGGAAAATATATAGCAAAGTATAGGATTACTAGAGAGAGCGTATTATCTTGCATTTTATATTTTATTTCTCATTTTGGTCCATGGACAATAA
>NW_012026905.1:914046-914206 GCF_000956235.1 Wasmannia auropunctata | reverse complement strand
CTCTTCCTAACAATAAGATTCTTAATTTACAATTTTGTTGAAATTGTTTACTTACAATTAGAAAAAATCGCTTTCCACTGGTAGGATTTGAACCTAGGACCCTTGATGTTTGAATTGCTCGTCTTACGTACTACGCCACTGAGATCGGAAGAGCACACGT
>NW_012026905.1:880374-910121 GCF_000956235.1 Wasmannia auropunctata | reverse complement strand
AATATACGCGGAAATGTTGCGACGTACAGGGCGTTTCTTCTGAAGTACTGTCCAATATTTTAGAAGTTGATTTCATTTTGAGGTTATTTTTGTGAAACGAAGTTTATACGAACACATAATTTTAAAGACTTCTCAGGGTATTCAAAATTCTATATTAAATTCTGTAAAAGAAATGATACTAAAATATATTGTCGTTTTTTTTTTAATAGATTTTCTTTTAAACAAAGTGATTTTTTTCAAGCTCCGGTTAGTAAATAGGCAGGATATTACCTTCATTTTTTGCCTATATTCGCCATTTTGTAAAAAATCAATGGCGTAGAAATGGGGTTTTAGGTAGAGTACATTATTGCCCCGAGCTACTGGTACGCCGCAATGTACGGAATCAAATCTTTTGGAAGGTAAAAAATGAAGGTAATATCCTGCCTTTTTAAACGAGGCTTTCGAGGCCGTATGCTCGCAGGAACTTTTCCTTCATAAAATGACCTCAAAAATCAATTTTTAACTTATTGAACAATTTAAGAAACATCCTGTATAAGTAGATAGATAGTTTCGAGTTGCGAGATCAAGGAAAGTTCGCTGGTCCAGGAAATCGGAAAAACTTCACGTAGCCCTTATATCTGAATTTTAACATTCTCACACTAAGAGGAAAAAAAAATAATTGCAATTATTATAACATAATTATAGTCACTTTCACGGTGCCAACTATATATATTTTTTAGATCTATAAATATAATTATTATTATCCATGTTACAGCAGTAATAACTATAAAAATGGAGTTCCTAACTATAATTGTTTCGCATACCTAATGTATGTTTGATTTATTCTAGTGAGCCTATGTATCTAAATTCATACATTGTTATAAATTGTTTCATTTTATTTTGCAACTGTACAATTATAGTCGCAAATACCAAAAATTTTCTTCTCTCAGCGCAGTAAATTTGCATCAGCAAAAAAATTGAGACAGGATTTATATAATAGCATGTTTCATATTTTGAGATTCTGATTCTAATATGTGTTTATATACTTGTTGGTTTTCTCTAGGGGTCTTGCGGTGACCTTTCGGCGAATTTTTGACCCGTGCGGCGACGGCAGCGGGTTTTCAAATCCGGAAAGGGGGTCTCAAATCCCGCGCGGCGACGCGGCGACGGCGCGCTCTAATTTTCTATTTCCGGCTTGTACTTTCCTCGGCGCGACCGCGGCTTAATTAGAGGCAGGAAAAGTGGTAAGTGGACTGGAAGGGAAGAGAGAGAGAGAGAGAGAGAAAGGAGTAGAGAAGGAAGAAGAAACGGGGAACTCTTGCGCGCGCGGAGCCTCTCGCTCTCCTTTCTGAGATAAAAGATACTAACTTCCGAGCTTTATCGCGGCGCGCCGGGTCTGGACTTGCTCTCGGGGATAAATACGCCTTGGCTTCGTTATCGATCCCCCCTCCTGCGACGACGCACCGTCTGATAACGCGGAAGACGAACTTCGTTTTCTGTGGAGTCTTACGACGCGACGCTTCCGACGCGCCCGCGACTCTTCTTGCGCGAGTCCGGTGGCGGTTCGAGGGAAGATGGGGGGGGGGGGAGGAAGAACGCTGCTCTGCGCTGACATCAGTTGAATTTAATTACAGGGCTGTCGCGCACATGTCTATATAATTGAATTAAACGTAATTTATAATATTTACAAATCGCGACTCTCTTATTGCTGCATATATCTTGTAGTCAGATTAAATGCTTGATTTGTATAAATTATTGATTGTCGTTTTTGACGATTAACTACGTGGCCTCGATTAAAATCGATTATTTGAAACACGAAGACGTGTAATCTTATTTTAGAATTATTTTAAAAATTACCGTACGATTTTAGAAATCGTCCTATATGTAGTGCGATATAACTTCGTGCATCGAAATATAAAATATTTTAATAATTTTTGCCTTTGTTTTATTCTGCTTGCAATAATTTATTTAATTTGTCTAACAATTTTGATTGTCGTCAGTAAAAAAAGAGAACTCAAATCAATAAAATCACTAGTCTTTTTACTTCATTTTGGAAACATTAATATGTGTGTGTATTTAAAAATATATTTATTTAAAATATCGAAGTATAGCTTTTATTTATCTCTTTAATATGTTTTGCAAGTATCATCTTTTAGATTCCTTTCAATCTTATTGTTAGACAAACAGATAAATGTGTATCAAATACACATGCTTATTTATTATTTGTCAATTGTTATCAACCCTACTGATAATTCTGCGACGCACGAACGTAAAGGCATTCTCTCACACAGGATTGTGCCGTGAGGTTAATTAAATACAAACGCAATATATTTTTAGTCAAAGCACAAGCTCGTTCGCTCCCCTTTCGCGGACGACAGTCGATTATTCGTCTGTGCCGTAACGCCGCAGCGACGTAGATCTAATTCGAGAATGATAACGCAGGGGTTCAAAGACCTATATATACACCTTCTCTCGCGACTCTTTGGGAGAGTCGATCGGGGGGATACCGCCCGACGACGAATAGCCTCATCAGTGTAACGTAATTAAATCCGGATCGCCCACCGCGATTGGCCGAAATCCGTGGCGTTAAACGGATAAATGCAAATAATCCGCCGCGGATATCTCGCGATAATCATTCATGGAGTAACCACGCGGGTGGGCTAAACCGAGGGTGTACGCGACCGCGTGAAAATCCACGTGAATAATCAATCGACGAGTACGACTATTTTCGAAACGCTCGTACGTTCTAGTTTCGTTTTATAACTGAAAAAGGGGATTTGGAACGGCCAATCGCGAGCAGAATGCCGTGCGAAGAGGGAGAGATGGAGAGAGAGAGAAAGAGAGAGGGATAGAGGCAACGAAAGAGAGCGCATGTGTCGCACAAAAGTGAGCTATCAACTCCAGATTTAATGTTGCACGACGGATCCTTATTTAATTTGGGAGGACTCAAAGGCCAAAGCTCGAGAGCGATCGAAGCGTTTAGAGACCTGAATATCTGCAGAACCGAAGATAAAAACGGCGGATACTGCGAAAAGGATTTAAGATTTTAAATATGCACGAATTCGAGGGGGAATCTTAAAGGGTTATAAGGAAAAGAGAGAGAGGATTCTAGCGTGCAATATTTAAGACTTCAGGACGTCCTAAAGTGGAGCCGACGATTAAGAAATACCAAGTGTAATTTTAATCGTGATTTTACCGGAGAAAGAGGATATTTACATCTTTTTCCTCGCAAGCCTGATAAAATTTTGTTGATTGAAATTTAGTTATGAAATTCAAAATATTCGTAATCCGGAGATACAATAGGGTTTTAATTGAAAAAAAATTCACATCAAATGTATACAAGATATATTAATATCTCTCTCTCTCTTTTTCCTTTGAAATCAAAGTTTCCTCAAAGTGTATTTAAATTCCATTAAATTAAAGGCACGGTCGCGCAAAGTTTAAAGGACGGATAAAAGTTTCCATTTGCATTCCTGAAGTTTGATCCTTGAGGGTGGGCCCTTTCATTATTAAACGTGAAAGCGGGCGCGGGCTTCCGTGTTGCTCGATACTACTATACGTACGTCGAGACGAGACCGACCGACCGGCCGGCCGGCCGCCCGGCGCTAAGAGCTTCCACGCGCGCGGCCGACCGCGCGCGCCTTCCTCAAAGAGAATACGCGAACAGGATACTCGGTATGTATCCCGCGCGAGCGCGTCTCAGGGGGAATCTGGAATTCGAACGTACGGCCAATAATCGAGAGAGCCAAGCCTCGCGGGGAGAGGCTACCGGTGTAGCTTATACATTAGAACGCTATACGGTACTCTCCGCGCTCTCTCCGGCGGCGCGGCGCGGCGTGTAATCTCACGACCTATAACGTGTACTCGTACTCGCGGTACAACACACCATCTCTCCGACCTTCCGTCCGTGCTTGCTTACCTTTTCTACGACTCGCTACTCCGCGCGCGACGTATCCCGTCACATTCCACGTATCGGCCGTGACACCCGTTACCGTCGCAGGAAACACGATCCGCCGCCTCGTCGTCGTCCTCGTCGTCGTTGTCGTGCGACGGTCCCGCAAGCCCGCCGGTACCATCCACCTCCGCGCCTTTGTCCAGCCGTGGAACGTGGTGTCTCACTACGGGGAACCAGGAAATCGAGAGGGAGGGTCCGATCGAGGGAGAAAGGAGGAGAATCCCTTTTCTCTCTTCTTTCGAATCCTCGCGGCGAATTTTAGTGAAGCGACCGGCGTCGCGACGCCCCGCTCGCGCGAGGTCCTGTCAAGCCACGCGCCACCTCAGGACCTCGGGTGCGCACATGGAGAGGAGGCGGCCGCCGGCTGTTCTCTTCCTCCCCCCCCTCGTCTCCCCCGCGCGGGTCCGTTTTTCGGTGGAGAGTCGTCCTCTTTCCCCGGCGGAGATTGGATCCTCTTCCCCCGTAACGACTTGGACTTTGGACGACCCGCTCGGATGATTAATGTATCCTCCTTTCTTTCTGCTGCAGAGACGCGGGAACGAAGCGCGGGCCGAAACGCACGCACACACTCGGCTCCGGGAGATGAAGAAGCGGCAGGAGGATGCGGCAGGATGCACCGCCGGCGCCGAGGCATGCACTGCAACTAGCCGCCCGCTTCGCCGGTTGGGTCTCCCCTCAGGGCGCCGAACATCTCTCGCGGGAAGGCTGCGGCTCGCAGGAACGTTTCCTCCACTCCTCCTCTTCGTTCCTTCCCTTTCCGTTTAGCGTCCTCTCGACGGGAACATAATACGATACCCCGCCGGCCTCCGTCAAGAGACTGTCCTTCGGTCACTCTCTCTCTCGTGCGTTTAATATATCTCTTCTTCTTATTGCCTCTTATTATTTCTCCGCAGGATTCCAGGAGTAAAATGGACCTGCGTTAAAGGGACGGTAGACCTCGAGACGAAAGAGAGAACGATGCACGCGCACACCTTCGGGGAAATCGGAGACAAACGAGAGTGGCTGTGGAGCGGCTAATGGAGCCGCTTTTGAGAGTTTCGAGGCAACGTCTGCAGGAAGTGTCACAGAGGATCACAGAAATCCGTGTCTCCTGCCGCCCTGGGTCTCCTGGTTCGCCTGGAGCGGCGAGGAACGCGGTCAGCACGCCTTTCTCGCGGTGCTGCTCCGCTCTCGCGAGTAGTCCTCTCTCTTTCTTTCTCTCCCTTTCTCGCTCTCTGTCTCTCTTTCTCTCCTTTCTCTCCGGAAGTCACGACCTCTACGCTAGCGAGCGAGAGAGAAAGAGGGAGATATCCCGTGGAGAATGACGTGCTCCGAAACGTCGTTACTCCGAAAACGACGTAGTGTTTGAAGGACGATGCTGCAACGACGGCGGCGGCGGCAGCGGCGGCGAGGACAGGCGTCGTTCACGCCCCCGTTCCGTCCCGTACGTTCCCCTTTCTTTCACGACGCGACACGACCACGGGGACGCCGTTCCGCGCACACACGGGGGGGGGGAGGGGGGAGGCGTCGGCGGCGACCTTCCCCCGCGATCAAACCACACTCGCGGGAATAACAACGAAAAATTCACCCGTAGGAGAGTGAGAGAGAAAGAGAGGGACGACACCCCGCGTTATCCAGGACGTGGTCGAGACGTGGCCTCCACGTCGTGTCGTGGAACGAGGCTAGACAGCGCTCTAGAGGCACAGAGAGTAACGACGATGGGTGAGAGAGCGGGGCGAGAGGGTGGGTGAAGAGGGGAGGGGGGAGAGGGCGGAGAGCAAGAGTGAGAGAGCGTTAGAGCCGTTTCCTTCGGAGCGCGAGGAAACCCGAACGCTTCGCGGCTCGAGAATATTGCCTCACACGACAACGACGCACACGCGGCCGTAAAACCCGGGTGCACCGGCTGCTCCGAATCCACCCACGGGCGCGCACGTTGTCCCTTTTTTTCTCCACGCTCACGGACACGACACGTCCGACGAGAGAGCGAACGAACGAGCGAGCGAGCGGCGGCGACGGTCTCGCGGCTCTCGCCTCCTTCCTCGCCAACGCCTACACGATACACATTGCACGCAGTAGCAACGACGCCCCTACACGCCGAGCGCCAGTGGTGCTCAGCGCGCGGAGTCCGTCGGCGACGCTGAGAGCCCCGTTCCCACCGACGCCGGGGATGGATCTTTATAATGTAAAAACGTAAGCATTTCCTTTTGTACACATCGAGAATTTTTCGGGGGCTCGTTACGATTTGTACTTGGCGCTTTGATCGTTCGCGATAACGCTTTGTTTTTTTAAAACTGGAGGAATTAAATCCCAAGCGAGGCGTAGAGACATTTTCGATGCGCGTTTGCGGAATTGGTCACCATGGAGTCTCCAGATTTTCTGGTAAATTTGGCGCTAATGTATTTAGTTCACTAAGGATATATTTATATCCCCTACATGAATATACTAGAACGTTAGTTATTTTGTATCTCAGCTAGTTTTTATTCCCTAGCTAGTTATTAATTTTAATACTAGAATTTTTTTAATACAACAATGCTTTTAATACCTTCCACAAAAGTTGTCTTTAGTTTAATTCTAAAATATTTTTAAACATTGTTTATATTGTAACGACTTTAATCTCGACTATTTTTTAATATTAATACTGTAGGTCAATAAATTATACAATATCGTGAACAATTTCTATGAAAATATATAAAATCTTTACAGTACTATACATAACGTAAACCTACGAATATAAGTACATAACTTACAGAAGCAAATTAATATCTTATGATTTGCGTGCCATCAAGATGATAGAAAACATATTTAGAAGCTGCAGATATTCATCACATCCTTCTGTTAATCTGTAATCACATTCCTAAAAAAAAGAAACACTTTCTTATTTATATATTCATAGCTTATATTGTTCTTTATGTGTACAAAAAAGTTTCTTACACCAAGCACGTCGCCAATCATCACTTTTTGTTTGTCGTTTAGTTCATCGGAGAAAATAATTTTCTCGTTCAATTGCTCAATTACCTAAAATGTAACAAATAAAATTAAGTAAGTTAATCCAATCAGTATTGACAAAATTATTCAAGTATTACTGTCTACTACCATTATTTAACAAATTTTTTAATGCTTAATTTAATAAATTACGCAAATAATTAGGGCCGATACCTGTGATCCCGGATATCCTTCCAGCAGCAAATTTTCGAGTAGCTTCTGAATATCATTATAACTCCCCTTTTTACAAGCCTCCCACAGTGTATTAATTTGATCATCAGGAACTAGCTAAAGTAAAGATAAATGCACACCACAATCCAAAATTATTCAACCTTGTCATATAAAAAAAAAAAACAATTTCCATTATTTTTTTAAACACATGTATATTTACTTACCCCGATAACGTCGAGTGCATCATCCACGGTGATCTCGTAGTCCTTTCCCTTCAGTCGCGTGATCGATTGCAAACACATGACGGCCTGTCTTAAATCGCCACCCGACGCCTTGACGATTTTCTCCAAGACGTTTCTGTCGGCTTTCAGGTTCTCCTCGTTGCATATGTACTCGAGCCTGGAAATGCTCTTCTCGTCGCTCAGCGGCTTGAATCGGAACTTGGTGCAGCGCGACGCTATCGGCTTGATGATTCGCGACAGATAATTGCACACCAAACAAAAGCGCGTGCTGTGCGACTCCTTCTCCATGATTCGACGGAGCGCCGTTTGCGCGGCGCCGGTCATACTGTCTGCCTCGTCCAGGATGATGATCTTAAACGGCGGACACTTTCTCCCGCTGTAAATATAAAAAAGTTAATTTTATTATATGTTTTTGTACACAATTTTCATGAATTTTAATCAAGTAAGAATTATATTATGCCTCAGATTGCGGTTTTGATCAGAAACTGCAGTACAGCGCGCGAGACGTTCAAAAGAGATCAACTTTCAAGCATTCACGTCAGTTCAATTTGAATCAGGCAACTTTAAAAAAATAAAAAGTATTCAAAATTTAATTATATTAATCATCACAAATATAAAATTTAACTAAGTTCATCTAAGAGAAATATCTAATAATATGTATTTACGTGACTCACGCGAACGTTTGAAAATTGAAATTGTTTGCTCATGCAACTTCTCAGAAGTTTCGCTTTGATCTTTGTAGCTTCTTCTGTTATGTTACGAGCATTTTTTCTGTTTTGTTGCTAATAAGAGACACTAAAATCCTTCATTAGACCTCCTTGATAACAACAAAATGTGCCTTTTTTCTGAACAATCCTTTGCACCGAAATTCTGCAGTCATCAGACCTTTTACTGGTTCATCATTGGCATAGATAATTTTTAATATTTTGACATACAAATAAACAATTCTGCAGTCGTCAGACCTTTTACTGGTTCATCGGCATAGATAATTTTTAATATTTTGACGTATAAATAAACATTTATCACTCATTAATACAGTAACGTTAGAGATATAATAGAAATATAATTAGTCAGCATATTATATATCCAAAACAAGATTTTTAAGCAGCCCAAAACATTAGGAAAGAGGATTATTTCACGATCTATTATTACGACTGTCTATCTTTACAGATAGATTTGCAAAAAATTACAATGATTTTTCGGAAATATTTATAAAAGTTTGAGCGTCAAACTCACTCTGGTCCGTTCGGATTGGCCCTGAGCAACGCGAAGGACTTGATCTTTTCTCTCACAACCTGAATACCTCTGTCGTCGGAGGCGTTCAGTTCCAGTATCCTGTCCTTGTACATGCTACCGAACATCTGCCTCGCGGCCGCGTGGATGATGCTGGTCTTGCCGGTGCCCGGTGGCCCGTAGAACAGCATGTTGGGAAAATCTCCGCGTTCCATGGCCTGCCGTATGACATTCACCACCTCCGTTTGCTCCACAATGTCGTCGACATTCTTCGGCCGGCTGTAAACAAAGTGTCAAGAAGTTAGGAACGTTCATCCTCGAGCCAAATTTCCTTTCACCTTCTTGCAGCGAGAAGAAGATGATCGCAATTTCCGGATAAGAAAAAGGGATATTTATTAGCTACACATAGAAAATAAATATGAAGCTTAACAATTGGATCTTTTTGTGCGATGGTAGAGAGGTTAAATCTTAGCCAATCGGTGTGCACTCACTATTTTTCCACCCATGGCGTCAGATCCTTCCTGTCGTCCTTAGCCCGAGAGGTCGATGGTTTCTTCACCTCCGCCGGAGCGCCCAGTTTCCCGGTTTTCAGGAAAGCGTGCATCCTTCCCGCTGTTGATCTGGTAGCTGTACGTATACACCGGCTTCGCGCGAGAGCTTTCCCGCCTATTCATCGTCAATATCGCCATCTATCTGATCTGTCATTAAATTCGTGCAATGTATAGGCCCTTGCACAAGTCAGCCTGGAAAGTGGAAACTAAACAAGTAAATAAGGGAGGATCCTCTCTGATAAGAACATTGATTAGGCCTTTGATAAGCATTGCATATTATATATAAATATATATATTTTATTATATTATATATTTATGATATATACATATATATTTGAGCGCATTTTATTGGAGCTTATCGAGCGGCCAAAATTCTTTTATATTTTCTATTTTATTTAAAATGGATCGAATGCGACAGCCAATGAGTCTTTCGAACATAACAAAGAATATAAATTTATACGGTCTGTTCGTGTTGCTCGTACTTTTTGTACTCACAATCAGAATTCTCTCTCTCTCTCTCTCTCTCCAACGCTCGAATATATTTATCACGTTTTAAGTGCGAATATTTTTAAGGATTTTACGCAATACAAATAAATCTATTATTTATCTTGACTTTAGTGGAAAGCTCTATATAGATCTGTTGCTTGAAATTCAAAAAAGAGAAAAAAACAAAGATATCAAAGTGTGGAAAAGGTGCGATTGACCACGAACAGACTTTATGACAAGACAAGAAAGTTGAGGTTATCCCAGGACAGGTTAGGTGATGTGTAGTTCATTGTAGCTGTGTCACTGATCTGGCTCGACCGACACGGCCGGGACGAACGTAGTGTTTCGGTCCGAGTGTTGTAAGTAACGTCTTTGTAAAATTTTTAAAACGGTTCTGAACCCTTGCCGGGTGGTGTTACGGACGTGTGCTCAGTGCCACAGTTTACCTGGGTGTGCGGGAATTGGAGTCACCCAAAGAATAAAGAGAGAGGAAGAGGAAGAAGCTGTGTCACTTTTGACTGCCGATACTCACTTGATCGTGACAGATCATGACTTCGCTTCTCGCGCCGGAGATCCCGGCACCGGGTTTTTCCTTCGATCTCTGCCAAAGGTAAAGATTTTTGTCTCGCTTCGAAAAGAAGGGCCGGGGGGAGAGAGGGGGTGCTACGAGGAGGCTTGTTTTTGCTGTGCTCGCGGAAAGTAAGATCGACACTACCGCACCGTTGCATCCCTCGACTCGTAAAGTCGAAAAAATATGAGAAGTGATGTCGATTTTACCTTTTACGCGAGCACAGCAAAAACAAGCCTCTTAACGTAACATCCTTCCTTAATAACTCTCTGAGAGGTGCTCCGCCGATTCTAACCTCAAAACGCACACTGCTGTGTCACACAGTATAGTATTTCATAAATAGAAATTTTTTTGATGTCAGATGTACATTGTAATATTTGTAATTATTTTTGTGTGAAGGAACAATTTTTGAGATGAAATTTTAACGCGAAATGTATCAGTAAATGTATGTGCGTGAAATTGTGTTACGCTGCCTCTTGCTAATTTTATAATGTTGTGACTAAAGGTAATTACCAACGATAATTGTTTATCTTTGAATTCATTGTCCGATGCCAAAGCATTTTTGGGTATTTTTTTTTTTAAGTTGAAGTATTTCAAAAACATGATCAATTTTATTTACAGATTTGTTTTATGAAAAAATCTATGAAAGTCATGTATTGTATTGACTGCTTTAAAAGAAATCACAATGAAAAAGAAAAGGAACTTAAATTCATAGCTTCTGTTTTCATCGCAATGTATCTGGAGTGATGTATTTATTGGCTTTAATTACAAATTTTATCATATACTTAACTTATAGATTTTCAAATCAACTTGGGAGTTCCTCGACCCTGCTAATCTTGTATTTATTTTGCGCAGAAATCATGCCTTGATCAAAAAGGGCTTTGCCGCTCCGAAAGCAGTCAAGACTGGTACCACCATCGCCGGCATAGTGTACAAGGATGGCGTTATTCTCGGTGGTGATACACGAGCCACCGAGGACACCATTGTGGCCGACAAGTACAGTTTGAAGATCCACTATCTCGCTCCCAACATGTAGTAAGTATCGTACAGCCGCTCTTTATAACAAAACTTTGTAGCAACGTAACTTTGTAACAAAAATTTAATTTCGCAAAAAAAAAAAGAAGAACGCATTGAAAGGAACGTAAATTACTTTCAGCTGTTGCGGAGCCGGTACAGCGGCCGACACCGAAATGACTACCGAGATGATAGCCAGCCAGTTGGAGCTGCACCGTCTGAATACCGGCCGTGTCGTGCCCGTGTGCACCGCCAATACGTTGATAAAGCAAATGCTGTTCCGTTATCAGGGTCACATTGGAGCTGCCCTCATCCTGGGTGGCTACGATATTGACGGGCCTCAGTTATACTGCATTTATCCACACGGTTCGACCGAGAAGCTGAAGTACACCACTATGGGATCTGGCTCGCTGGCTGCCATGGCGGTCTTTGAGAGTAGATGGAGGCCTGATATGGCGGTACTTTAGTTTTTTTTAATTATACAGTCGAGTATATTGACATCCAAGATTATTGCCATTTCAAGACTTGGAGTTCAGAGAAAACTGAGTATTCGAAAGAGAAAAAATTTGGCAAATTTTATGTCTAAAATATAATAATAATTAATAATAAAGTCTGTAAAGTAGTAATTTATTTTAGATAAAACTATCGAACAGTGTGAACAGTGACAAAAATTTATCGCATTATTTATAAAATTTGTTGATTTGTGTATCGATTTATGCATTTATGTATACTTATATTTATATAAATTAAATTCTGTTATATATCTTTTATTTTATTTATATATATATATATTTTTTGTATTAAATAATGTATTAAAACTATTTCTTATATTGCGCAAAACGAACGTTTTCAGGAAGAGGATGCGAAGCAGCTGGTGGCGGACGGCATTCGCGCGGGCGTGTTCAACGATCTCGCGTCGGGATCCAACGTGGATCTCTGCATCATACGCAAGAACAGCGTGGAGTACTTACGCCCGTACGACACCGCCAGCGTGAAGGGCGAGCGGCAGATCAGCTACCGTTACAAGCCCGGCACCACGTCGGTGCTCACGAAAACAGTACAACCGATCATCGTGGAGGAGGAGACGGTGCACATCATCGAAGCCGAAGCGATGGACATCGCATGAAGTTCCACTAACTGAATCTAGCGTTCGATATAAGTTTTAAATAAGCTTTAAATAAATTTTTTTCTCCCATGCAATGAAACTTTTATCGGTTATAGATCAATTCGATGTTTGTAATAAAGATATCACCCGGGCAATTTTGCGTAGAGATGAACGTATGATTTCTAAATTCTGAATTCCGGAAGGAGAGGGAATGATATTTGGGACCGAAGCAAGAAGTAAAGAGCACATTAGAAGAGTCCAGCGGCCTGCTTGAGGCGTTGCCTCTTCCAGGTCGGCAGCTTCTCGAATTCTGCGGGTTCCATTTTGAAGATCGCGATGAAATTATCGTAGGTCAGGTGCATCTCTTTGCGTCTAACGTCCACGCCGGCCGGCAGGTTCTCCGGCTCGCTCTTCAGCACCGCCGGCGGGTACTTGATGTAGCTGTCGAAGTCCGTGGCGGCCTTCGAGGTCGTCTGCGCCCTCGTCGATTGTTCTCTGTCCTCCAGCAGGGCGCAGAAGGTCTCGAACGGCTTGTAATCTCTCAGCAGATTATGATTCCAATTGTCAAACAGCCCGATAAACGTAGCCGGCTCCGAGCCTGAGAAAAATTAATACAATTGTAAACAACGAAAAGTAAAAAAAAAATGTAAAGATTCAAAGATTCTTTTTCTTTTTGGCGAAAGAAAGAATTGAAGAATTGAAAAATAACAAACCCATAAAAAATATCAGTCGAGTTATCTTTCAAAAGACTTTACTATGTTTTAGATTTTTACTTATGACTTGTTAGTGTTTTGGGAAAAACGTCATTAAACGAGAAGTCGTTTCGAGATCTATTCGAACTGATCTCGTGTCACCAGGGACTCACCTTGTTTGATCACGGAAATAGTCGTGTTGCGATTTCGACCTGCCGGATGTGTATAGAGATATATGGTGGCGTCCTCGACGCACTCTTGCAGCGTCCTCGGGCTGGAGAACTTGCCAATCCATACCCAGATCACGCTGCCGGCGTCCAGTAGCCAGACAGCTTCCGGTATCAGCGAGTTCTGTCGGAATCCGAGAATCTGCTCGCCCACGAAGAGGCCGTTCTCGGTGCGGCATTGGAACAGATGTTTGTCCAGTTCCTCGCCGACCTCTTCGGTCTCCGTGCTGTAGGAGCCTCTTCCTGAGGAGGGTAAATTTACGTAAAGCGAGAAATGTCAAATATAATGTTCGAATCGCTCTATTTCTTCATCCGGTTTATCAATTACCTTCGAGCTCGGTCCAGAAGTCGTCGCCCTCTTTACCCTCGGTGATGAGGGGCGCGTTTCTGGGCGCGAGACGTCGCGACGTCTGTCTCGCGTCGCCGGTGCTCTTGCCGCCGCACCAGACGACTGGGACGCCGGTGAAGAGGATGAACACCGCGCTGGAGTCCAGGCTGCTCGCCCGTAACGGGCGTTCCACGGCCTTCGAGGTGTACGGCGTCGAGCCGAACACTCTGACCAGATATTTTTTCGGCGCTGCAAATCGAGAATCTTTATTGTAAAACCGATATATGTAATCATTCACGTGTAAAGTATATTTTATTTTTCCTTCCTGCACAATATACAAACTTCTTTGATATTTTATCTTGTTTGGAGTAGATAAGCAAAAAGTTCAAATCGCGAATGAATTAATCCATCAAGTCGAATAACTTTCTTTAACAATTTGATCTAAATTGGAATTTTCTTTTTAAATATTTTGTCGTTATTTCTTTAAACTTTTATTTGTTCGAATGACAGGGACACTTTACGTGAATCACGATGGCGTCCGGCGAGTATCTTGAGCTTCCCGTCATAAATCTGCAAGAGATGAGGCGGTTCTCTGCCTTGGGATGCCTTCACTAACTGTGCATTCGTCTCTTCAGATAGGCGACAAGCCACAGTCAAAGCTGCATCTCGATCCATCTTAACCGAATGAACACCTTCCCAGCAGTAAACCTAAAAAGAGGTATTAATCGTTTTTGAAATCTTTCACAGTAATTACAGAATTTTTATATAAATTTTAGAGTTTTTAAAATTTCTATAATTTTATAATCTTTTAAAAAGTTTTTCAAATTTTTTATACAAATTGGAGCACAGAAGTGAAAAAGTTTATAACTTCTAGAATTTTTTATATGTGAATTCTGAAAATAGTTCTAACAATAAGATGTCTAAATAAGATTTCTCATTTTCTAATTTCCGAAGGAAACATAAAATCTAAAGAGAATTTTAAAGTATTTTTTCTAAAATCTTTATAATATTTTAAATATAAAAAGTTCTTAAAAATATTATGAGATATTAGATTTCGATATTTAAATACTTCGCAGAGCATTAAAAGAAAAATCCTTCCTCTCTTTCTAATTCTTGAATTATTTAAATCTTTATAGAAATTTTTTTTTTGCGTAAAATATTTCCAAATATGATATTAAATACTTAACAATATTAAATCAGTTTAATACATCATCGAAAAAGACTTTTGATAAGGTTTCTTAATAAATTAAATTAATTAGGTTTAATTTAGTATTTAATATATTTGAAAATATCCTGTTTACGCAAAAAATAAAAATTTCTATAAAGATTTAAATAATTCAAGAATTAGAAAGAGAGGAAGGATTTTTCTTTTAATTAGAGATTTAATCGAGATATAGAATGAAAAGACTGTTTATATAATTTCTCGAAAAAAGACTAAGAAATTCAGAGCTTCACGTACAATACTTCGACACCTTCTTCCCTGTCCGTACTTGTACAGCATCACGTAGCAGGCTTCCGCGTAATAGATTCCCCTGTCGTCCTCCACCTGGACCATACCTTCCTTCAGTTCAACCCTCCACAAAGTCCGCTCGCCGGATCCGTCGTCTACCAGCTGGCACTCCGCCGCCATCCTGGGCCTCTCGTTCATGTAATCGGGCTCGAAACTCGCCGGCAAAGTCAACGGCCTCGTCTTGGAAGGCTCCCAGCCCCTCAACAGCGCCTTCATCTCCGCCGGTTCGTGACCTTTGTTTCGTTTCATTCGTTTTATTCCCCGTTCGGCTATTACACGCAAAATTCTAAAAATTCTCGCGATTTATTGACTCTGTCCATATTGACTCTATCTTTTATCAGTTTATTTCAGTCATTTTAATTTCATTTCAATCGCTACGCTTAATTAATTCAGATTTTTATGTATACATATATGTGTACAATATATTTCACATTTAATTTTTAATCATTCAATTTCATATTATTCAATAATATTATGTTATTTCTTTCTTTCAATTACCAATTCTTTCGCATTTATCTGCATTCATTCTTAGAGAAATTTGCAAATAATTCTGTGCCTCCGAAAGAGATGATCGTTTAATCGCGCGACAAAACACATCCCGATCTCTATCTACCTTCCGTCGTCCTTGCCACCGGCACGCCGTCGCTGTAGTCCTTCTTCTTGATGAAACCCCGCGCGTTTCTCACGGCCTCCAGCCTCTCGCGCGCGTTGACGTCGCGGCCCACCCAGGCCCAGACGCCGGCCTCGCCCCGGTCCACCAGGTACACGGAACCGGAGGTGAGATCGCCGCGTAGGATCGGACCGGACTTCAGCTCGGCGACCTTGTACTTGCCCGATTGCTCGCTGCACTTGTACAGCTTGATGGGGCTCGGAGGGTTGACGCGGTGCTGGCGATCGGGCGCCACCACCCTGGCCGTGGAGTCGAGCACGCTGCTGAAGAGCTCCCTGTCGTCCGCCGGCAGGGTTTGCTCATAGCCGTCCTCGACCACCACCACGCGGCCGTTGTTGTTCTCCTTTCGAGACTCCAGGAGATTGGCAGCGTGGCGTTTGTGCAGGGGATCTGACAGAGATCCGAGCCACAGGAAGATAACGCCCCTAGAAAGATTTTTTAATAACACTATTGAATGAAGTAAGCCCGGTTATATAAAAGAAATTGTTATAAAACTTTTATTATTTTATTTACAAAATTAAGAAAAAATTTTATTCATTGCTAAATTTAATAGAGGAAAATGAAATATAAAAAATAGAAGAAATAGTTATATCGGAAGCTATCAATACAATTTGTTTTGTGAAAGAATGTAGATGGGAATTTGATTTTAATCCGGTGTTATGGTCCTAATTCTTTGGTCGCAATTTTTTTTTTATTAATCTTAAAGATGTTTTTTTAAATGCGATGAGAAATGTATTATAGTCGCTTCGTAGAATTAATCTCACCACATTAAATCAAAATTAATTTCATTAAATTAAGTATTAATATATATCAATTGTAATTGTTTTTATGTACTATTGATAAATGAATTAACAGCGTCTGCGAAAAAATTTATAAAAGTTTAGTAGAAAGAGATATTATTTATTATTAATTAATTAATTATATTATTAATAGAAAGTCAGGAGCATAAAAAAACAAGAAAATTTAAAAGATGATTACACAATTTTTTAAGTTTTTAAATGACGAACTGCAAAACATTTTATCTAGAACAGCCAACAATTTCAAATAAATTATAAAAAAATTTTTTTAGACGTATTAAACCTCAGCTAAACGTTAAAAGGGGAGATCGAATCATTATTCATTGTGTTCGCGGGAGGCGCGTATACTTTTTGCACGCGGAAACTTTCACCGGCGTATTTCGACATCCGCCCGGCGCGGTTACGCAAAATTATTCGCGTCGCGTAGTACGCGATTGGCCTGAACTGTCACGCACTTAGCGCGGACGTCTACCAGGATGACGTCCCGGCAGCTGAAGTGTTCCCAGTGGACCCTCTCGAGCTCGGTCAGAATCGGCACGGCCACGCCGGAGACGCGGTGCAGGGCGCAGTCGGGCGGTTCGTGATGCATGCTCTCCACGACCAGCCGCTGCCGGAAGTAGGCGAGGAACCGCGGGCTCTCGCGGCCCTGCGCCTCGCGCGTCAGGATCATCGCCGACGTCTGCGAGTCGAGCTCGGCGGCGCGTAGCGCCGCGGCGCCGGACGCCGTCGAGTCGCAGTTGGCACCGATCCAGAAGTGGATCGCGCGCACCACCGCGGTGTCCTTCAGATCCTTGATCTAATAACAGGGTAAAAGAAATCACCGGGGAATCGACCGGATAATAAAACGAGTAGAAGTAGAAAGAGAAGGAACGAAGGCCTAAATATTTTCTTTGACGTCTGCAAATTTTTAACTTCAATAATTTCAAAATTATACTTAAAAATTAAAAAGGAAAAAGTTATAAACAAACAAAAAAGTTAAAAGATGATTGCACGACAGTTTTTAATTTAATAATAACTGTTTTCGAAACGTCGTAACTCTTATTTTCTCTCGGTCGAATCAACTTTTAATTGTTAATAAAAGTTTTCTCGTGCATTTTACACAGCAGTCGTGCGGCGTGCTGCGCGAGTAATTCATTTTCTTTGCAGCGAAACGACTCGATGGTTGAGCTTGAAAAGTTAAAAGTTGGGAGATGAAAAATTATGCTGCGAGGGTGGGCGTGTGGATTTCGTTAGGCGAGGCGGTGCTCGCGCTTTCGTGCGGGTTTTTTTTCTCTCACGATGACGCAACACACAATGGAAGTAAAAGTACCGGCATGCCCGGGTAAGGAAGTGCACCGTCCTTTGCGGACACAGCGTAGACGATGTACGCCGACTCGGAGAGGAAGAGGCCCATGTTGCTGCTGCTTACGACTGTCGCGCGTAGACCCTGTTTCGACAGCGAAATACGTAATATCAAGTGAAACGAAACGAATCGCAAACGCGGCGTGAAGTAAGTAATTAAGTGTAAGACTAATTTGGAGTAGATAATTAATAAAGAACAAACGATAATAAGGATTAAATGATAGTTATGAATAATAGTTAATAATAATCAATAATAGTCAACAATAATTAATTAAATTAATAATAGATAATTATAGTTAGTAGTAGTTATATAGTTAATAAATAATATGTATAGTTAAATAATAAATAATAGTTACCTATAATTGAGAGAAATAACTATTCATAAATATAAAACTAATTAGAGCGATACAATAAAAATAATTTCCAATAATGAATCTGACTATGAAAAGAACAACTTATTTTACGTGATTAACGATATGCCATTTTTGTTCACGATGAGATTTTACTTGTTCAATATATACTTCGATCTAACTTTGTACATTAATCTTCTAATTATACATTAATTTTCATAATCTTTTTTTTGTATTTCAATGCGTATTATTTTTTAATTGAAAAATATTTCAATATCTCAGTGTGTTACAGTTATTCAGCATCGTAATGATCATCTTTATTAATACAATAGCTACCTCGATCTTCCAGACTCGGAAGATGCTGCTGTTCTTCGGGATGTTCTTGAAGACCTCGCCGCCGGAATCGTCGCTGCGACAGCTCCTGTCATCCTGCGGGACGGGAGTTAAAATTTCAGGATACAGCACGGTCGTCATATTCGCGCTCCGCAGGATTCTCCGGTTCTTCGAAAATTCCCCTTTTCTCGATTCGAAGTTTTCCCAGTGTAAGTTCGCACTTTATTTCTCGCGTTAAAAAAGAATTAATATCGCATCGCAAAATGACCGAACCGAGTCGACGTTGAGGCGATTCGCGCGGCGGGTAGTGTGTCTAGTGATCGCGTGTCGAGAATGAAGAGCCGAGGCACTCGAGACGAGTTCCCGGGAAGAGATCGCCGCGGAAAGTCGCCGGAAAAACTCGAAAACACCACGGTAAGTCTACGGCCGACCGATGGGCGCACGCGTGCGGTAATTAATGGTAATCAATTCCGGCGCGCGCGATAGCATTGTGCCGCGGGTGATGTTATGTACATTAGCGGAGCGAGAAGACGCGCGCGAGCCGAATGGGTTTCGCAACGGACGCGCTTCGCGAGCGGACTGAAAACTGGGATACCAGAGCTCTCTCTCTTTCGCGCGCGCGGAGAGGATCTCCGCCTCGCAGGTGCATTCGAGTGCGTGCTCGACGCACTTGACGCACACCGCACGCAGCCTTGGCCGGAAGAGCGCTTAGCACATTAAATAAGTTTACTTTATAGTTTAGCTTCCTGCGTATACCTTCCAGTATAACGTAGATCGCAAGTTGATTTATATTGCATTATTCATCTGAAAGTTACACAAGTTGATCGTAATTTAATTTATTTAGATAAATTATTTTAGTTCGCTTAGTTAATTAGAGTAAATTAATTGTTTGACTATGGAAATGGCCTACTTCTTGGTGCTGCATGAATCGCTGAATGATTGAAAAAATGAGTAGCTGTCTAGAAATTATACAGACTTGGAAGAAGGCCTTCTTCCGGAAGGATTTCTTCCGGACATTTTTGAACATTTCGGCTCGTTAAAACAATCGTTTCGGACAGATTACAAGGAAATGGATTTTTGAAAGTTACATACAAGTTCATAATTTTTGTTCATTTAATTAATTATTCTAGTTAGTTTATTTGTTAGAAATTTAATTATTTAACGGAATGAAATGCAAAAAGGTTCGGAGTCACCCTTTCTTTGATCGCGTCGCACGAAATGCTGAATGTTTGAAAAAAATTGCAGTAATCTAAAAACGTTAGAGAGAAAAATGTCTGAAGGACTCCGGATTCTCCTACCGGACGTCTCCACACACGATTTGTTTTCAAGGCAGATTACAAGGGGGAATGACTTTTCGAAAGATTTCTCATTCGCGACCGGCAAATTGTCATTGTTTCCCCCCTCAGGAAAATGAGCGGCCTTTGTGCCGCTCGCTTTCGGCCCGGGTTGATTGACCTGTAACCACATCGGATCCCGGTAAGACGGGGGCCCATTATGCCCGCGGCCGACCGCCGCCTCCGTCGCATTGTGCTCTTGCGCTGGTCTCGTTCCTCCGGCGGCGTGTGTGTGCGAGCGCGCGTATCCCGCGATTCATTCATGTATGTATATATATATATATATATATATACATGAGCGGCCCGCGCCTCTCGCATTCTCCTCACGCACGCACGCACGCACGCACACGCGCGGCCCGAGCATCACCCGCGACGATCATCGCCGCCGCGCGACAGGGCAGGAAGTCCCAACTGTCGCCCGCATCTCTCGGCGCGGGAATCGCGGCAGAAGGTGAGAATTCGCGGTCGCCCGACCGCGAACGGCCCTCATAGGAGAGAATGGGACTCGTTTTTTTTTATTTCGCTCTCGTATAGACGCGACGCGTTCGTTCAATGACGGTGTAACAGGTGGTAAGTATATAAAGGCAGCGGAGAACGCGAAATAGAATTTCGGCATACGATTTTTACCTTCTTTTTAAAAATGATTTTTATGTTCTTTTTTTTTTTTAAGTGTTTGATTGTAAGACACACGACATGATGTATGTATACGAATTAAGCACAACAATCGAGTTGACCGATTTACGACTTCAAGCAGTCGAAAATAGAATTGTTCTTCTCTCTTGCGTTTTCTTTTATAGATGTTTCGTATAGAAACACTATTTTTGTTAATTGATTTTTTTTCAGAGGTTCGACTTAAAAAAAAATGTGAACAGATTTTGCGTAGAAATATTATTAACAATAAGATGAAAAATATACCTACGATTAGTTATTTGTATTTACTCGTGAATCTGTTTTTCTATTTAGCTAAACGATCATGCGAGCATTAAACAGAGCAGAAACGAGGGTGGGAGGAGGTAGTTTAACAACTCGTTAATTAAAACTTTTTTATATATATATAAAAAAAAAGAAATTCGAGACCTTTCAGAAGTCCTTAAAAACGCATGAAAGACGCGTCTGTTAATTAAAAACTTTCGCAAGCGGATAGAAAAGAGGAACTAGGAAGTTAGAAATACTTTCTCGAAAATAAACATCATAATAGAAAACGAAGAAGACTGTTCTTTCAATTAACATACTAATTTTCATATCGCTAATTATGTATGCTCTTCAGAATTGATCTCAAATTCGTCGCATTAACGCGGCTCTCTTTTTCCCTTTCTCCTTTTATCAGCAATTTAAGATCAGAGGACCGGAGGACACCCCCGAAAAACGTTGCACCCCTTCGCAGATCGTCCGAGATCGGGAGTCGATTCGCGAACGGAATTGATCTCACTCACCCGCCTGGGGAAGTCCATTGTTCTCCGGTGTGTGTCTCGCGGGCTCGGCGAGTGTGTGGCCGGGGGCCGATTTAAAAAACCGCCTCTCTACCTCTACGCGCGGAGGGACACGCGCGAAGGAGCAGGACGCGCGCGAGTTCCTCCTGGCACTCTCGGCCTCCGCTCTCGCTCTTGTGTGATGCGCGCGGCGGCTAACTGTACACTCCGCGCGAACTGACTGATATTCCCCGGGCTCTAAAAACGAGACCGCCGCCGCCGCCGTCGCCGCCGCCGCACCGGTGTGTGTACCGCGCCGAGTGTCCGGAAGTGGGCCCCGGAACTCCGGCCGGCCAGCCGTGACAGGCAGGCGGCCCCCGGGACGAGCTGCGCCGCGGCCTCATGAATATACGTGAGCGCTCGTGCGCGCGCGAGCGCGGGAGGGGGCCCGTTGTGCGATCTCGCTCGCCTGTGGGGCAACACACACACACACATCTGTGTTCCGAGGTCCGCTGCCTTTCCAACGTTGTACTCCTCGCCACGGATAGATAGAGCACGGCGGTTTTATTACACGTCCTAGAACACGTAATGGGCCCGCTCGCGCGCGCGCGCCGTCCGTTCCGCTTCTACGTGCGTTAAATGCGCTCCTCTCCGTAGAGAATGCAAGAAACTGAGAAGGATCCTGTATATAGGAGAATCGATGGGAATCGGATAAGACTAATCGCGCGATCGAACGGAGATACAGAGGGGAAATTGAAAAAAAAAATAAAAAAAAATAGAAAAGTGAAGACAAGATGTGCAGAAATAATTTGCGGATTTATTGAAGCTATCTCGATAAAGGTATAATACTTCGTAACGCTCAGTCTGCGTTCATGCAAGATTCTTATCGCGTCTACGACGCGCTCGGACGTGCAACTTAAATGCAACGTTATTCATTTATGTATACATTTGATCGCCGTTATATGTAAAATAGGGAGAGGCGTGAGAGCGATCTACTTAATTGTAATCTGCGAGCCTTGCGTTCGATCCCGGCTCTCAGCTCGTTTTTTCGTCACCAGAGAAGCAACGGGGAAACCATTCTGATTATTGCTTCCGGGATGGCCATTCTGTAAAGGGAGAAACAAAAGGGCACTTAGTTCCGGGCAGCCTTTTGATGGGCAAGTCACGTGATTACAGAACGGCTCTCTCCGGAGTGATCGTCAATGTCAGGGGGATGAATCTGATACGGCACAGAAGACAATACAAATTATACAATGAATATATGCAATCCTTGCGTAGTTTTAAACTTTCATCAAAACTTTCATGTAAATCTCTGTTTTATAATAACATTAATTAATTTGTGAAAATTAAAATTGGAGTCCAGTGAAATTTACATTTAAAATGTTTAAAATATCAAAAATAATTTGTTTATAAATTTTCTTTTTTAACCGATGAAAGAGATGACGCTCGCATGCGGCCCGTTCCACTCCTACGTGCGTTAATGCGCTCCTCTCCGTAAGAATGCAAAAAACTAAGAAAGATTCTAGGAGAGTCGATGGAAATCAGATAAGAAACTAATCACACGATCGGATAACTATAAGCGATTCAAAAGATAGACTGTTATATATTATTCTGTGAATTATAGTTGAAAAACATGTTGGTAGAACTTCAGAACCGTGTCTTACTGTGTTTATATGACGACGGATGTGTTGAGAAATGACATTATATTATTTATATTATTTTTCTTCAGAAAAATAATACGTACTAAAATTGAAATGAATTTTTTTTATTTGGTTTTTACAGATTAATTTTATCGCAAAACAGAAGTTATGAATGTTTGAAGCTGCATAACTTGACTTGACTTTACCCTATAAAATATATAACGTACAGCGTCCTTCCTATTCTTCCTCCTGACATCTGCCCTGCTGACAAAAGAATAAGAGATAAGAAAAATAGTACGCAATTTTCGAGGTATTGTACTGCATTATATGTGCATATTTATATTCTTTATATTATTCCTCGTTTTATTCTCAAGCGTATAGGGTGGGTTTCTTTTAATTGCGGGCATCGAGTTTCCTGAAGCCATATATAAATTCGGTCCGATCCGGTCGTTGAAACAAAGTGCGCTCGCCGGGCATTTTTCCCTGACAGGAGGCGGCGAGCGAGAGATGCGGGTCCCGTCGACAAATGTCAGAGGGCTGCCTCCGTCTTACCACCCTTCGACGGCGCGAGGATGGATTGGCGTAACGAGGAGTCGGATCAGTCGAGCGGTACATCGAGGTAGAGAGACGCTCGTTGCGAATCTCCTTGTAACATACAACGTGCGCTTTCTCTTTCCGGACAGTCGAGAACCTGAAGTGGGATGAGAACGATCATCCCGCGGCCAGGACGCAGGATGCTGTCGCCGCCGCCGTTCTGGACCGTAACGTTTGTTCCCAAGGAATTCAGGTTTTATTGAAACATCAAAATCAAATATACTTAGGAATCAAATTTCTAAAAACAATTTAATTGCTTCATCTATAATTTATAACAATTTTATTTAATTATTGTCATTTATAGTCTTTTAGTTTATTATTTATAGTATCAATTTTTAAACTAAAAGAACTTTTTTATTTTAGTTTAAAACGTTAGAGAAAACTTTGTTTTAAATTCATTGCGACAAATAAAAATACAAAAATACATGCATAATTCTAAATTAAAAATTGAAAGTAATAAATGTTATGTCATAAATTCCATATTAAAATATATAAATTAAGAATTTTAGGAAAATATTAATTGGTAAATCTAATTTTTGATTAATTTTTTTAAGATCACAAGCTGAAGATGACGAGCTACATTTTAATTATTCAATTTTATATTTATCTGAAATTGAACTTTAATATGAAGGTAATCGCGTTTTCTTGATGAATTCATTTTATTTAGGTTGGAATGGGAGTTTGCAAGGACATTGGGAATTTCACGTCCGCTTTAGAGAATCTAGAGCTCGAAACGAAGGATCATCCAGGCTTCAGAACAAATGACATGCAGACGGATTACTTCAATGATTCCGAGCAGGAGGAAACTGTTCCGGTTTTCAAGACGAGAGAAAAATCTACTTTTCAATTGGTAGTCCAGGGACCGGAAATTCTAATTTTCCAGGTGCATATACATCCTTATTTAGCCATGACTATAATTAGCTCTTTTGAAAAACAGATTGATTTTTCAGAATTCATAATTTACATAAAAAATACTGATACAGAAATTTAAAAAAAGAGAAATTTCTTTACAGATTTGGGGGGAGAGAATTCTTATAGATGCTTATTAGCATCAAAAATATTAAATTGCTTGACAATTTAATTCGTTACAGTAGCCTCATGTAAGAACTGTGTTTGAAGACCGACAATATATGCGGCGCGCAGTTTGTGGCTTGATATTATAACAATAAAAGTTATTATCACACCAACGATCCGTGTCGGTCAATAGGCATTATTACTTCAATATATCTGATTTATTCTTACGAGCCTAATTCCTTCAATTTATTTAAAAAAAAGAGGCATCAAATAAGTTATTCAAGAATATTAAAAAAGTAGTAGTATACAGAATGAGAATTCGAAATAATTCGTAGTATGAATATTTGGAATTCTCATTCTGTATACTATTATCTTTTTAATATTCTTGAATAACTTATTTGATGTTTCTTTTTTTAATTTTTGTATTAACATTTTTTTACGTAAATCTTGAATTTAAAAAAATCAATGTTTTTAATTTAATTTCTTATATAGGCTTATTTAATCTAAAAATTGTATTGTATAGAAAGGAATTAAAATTAAGGACCGCAGATTGAGAATTTTTCTTCTACAGGGCATCAGGCATTCACCCGCGGATATCGCGCCCTATTGGAAGAAGGACTCTCGAATGTGGCTGTGGAAGTCGGTCAGGCTCGCGAGAAGGTTGAAGAGAATCAAAGCGAAGGCTGCTCCCGGGAGCGCTTTGTATCGCGAGGATTTTTCATAGCGTACACTTTTATTCGACTATGTACATACTAATTTTTGAATTATTTTATTTTATTTTTTTTTACATTTGAATACATTTTAACATTCAAATAATGTTGCTGACTTGCGTGAGATAGTCTTTATATTTTTTTCGTATTTATCGAAAAAAATTATTAAAATAATAAAAAAGAGACATTAAAGAGGACAAAGCGCAAGAAAAAAAAAAGAATTTGATTTTTCGATTCTGATAATAATTTAATTCTATATGGGTGCAGTGAAAAGACAACAAGCCTTAAGATTTGATATACGTCAAAAGGCTAAATGAAATAATGACGATTTAAATTTTATACTAGGCTATATCGATTTTATTACTGTAACACGATACACTGTACAAAGTACTAAAACTGAGAGAATGTCATTATTATTTTCAAACACATTCTTGTTCTTAAAGATGAACAACTTAGGAATCTGTTTTCACATGATCTTCTCGCTTCTTCGATTTCAGTCAACAACAAAAAAATAATTATCGTGTATTATCATATGAAAATTAATATTAACGATAGATAATGTGTGAAATCGGAGGTTGACATCAGCCGCAGGTCTGAATGCTCTTCAGCGTCGAATCCTCGTCAAGCTCCTCGCCGATCTCGAAACGCGCGAAGTCGACGATCTCGGCGTTCGCCTCCGCCAGCAACTGCTGCACGGAGAGAGTGGGATCGAGCAGGAATTCCTGATAGATCATGCACTGCTCCTCGTCCACGTTGTCGTGCGGCTCGTCCATCCGCGGGTCACCGATCTTCTGCGGGTCCATGCCTGCAAGGAAGAAGCAATCGCGAATGTTAGTACTTTCTTTTTTTTTCTTTCTCTCTCTCTCTCTCTCTCAATTCAATTATCGCAACGAACGAGAGCTTACCGATGATATGCTGGCAGAGCTGCGTGCCCAGCATATTGTCGCTTTCCTTGCACTTGATGGCCACCAGGGCACCGTATTTGCCGAAGGACACGGGTATGGGATTCATCGGCGCCGGATGCGTGCAGCCGAACAGCGTTACGTCCGGCGACCGCACGCTGACGGCGAGCGCGCGCCTCAGACTGATGTTCTCGCCGACGTTGCCGATGGTCAGGGCGGAGTGGTCGCTCAGCGGCTTGCCGTCCGCGGCCGGCAGGTCCTTGAGACTGTCCGCGTGGAAAATTGTCCGTTGCACCTCGTTCTGAATCTCCTGGGACCTCGCGTGATTCAGCACGGCGGAGATCACCGCCTCCGCGAGACCGTGGAACTTCTTGTTGCGCGCCACGAAGTCGGTCTCGCAGTTAATCTCGGCCAGCGCGGCGTGACGCCCGTCCACGGTCACCGTGATCAGCCCCTGACTGGTGTTGCGGCCCTTCAGCTTGGCCGCCTGGGTCCAGCCGTACTGCTGCGCCTGCTCCCTCAGCCATTTCTCAGCCTGGAGCGAGAAGGAACTAAGAGGTCCCGTCGTTAAGTCAATTTAGAGTTGCGGAGAACGCGTACCGAGTGCGGGCGCGGAGGCGCGCGCCTCTTACCTTGTCCACGTCGTTCTCGTGCAGCTCCAGGGCTTTCTTGCAGTTCGCGAACGTGTAGCCGGTCTTCTTGCGCAGCTTAGCCAGCAGGGATTTGTTCGTGGCCTGCCAGAGCAGGCCGTTCGTGTGAATCAAGCGGAATATCTGGGCCGGTATCATCTGGAAAAAAATATATACCTCATCAGCGCCAATTTTTTCTGACATAATACATAACTTGGGAAATGTGACAATTTAATAAACTGCTCTCGTCCTGCAGGTGGCAACCCCGACCCCGTTCGACAGAAATGCAGAAAGTACAGGGGAGAAAATGTCACGTCAGGGGGAAAAGCGGATCGCAAATCCTCGCGGAAATCACACGTGTGAGGCGCAGGTGGTTCCTGGGACATAACCTAAAAAAGAGACTCGCCGATACGGAATTGCTTCTCGCCGAAGGAGCGAGGAGCGGCGATTGCGAGAATTGTACCTTCCCTCGCCGATTCCGCCGAGGTTCGCGGGATTCGTTAATTCTGTCGAATCGATTGACGTTGCCTAGAGACTGCGATCGAGGGTGCAGTTTGCGAATCTGACACGAGACACGCGTGGCTCGCGCGAACGCGGATCAATTCGGTCGTTAATCTCGGCGAGACACCGGCGAGTATTCGCGGCAGGTCGAACAGCTGATCTCGCGAATCTTATATCGCGGCGGTTCAGCGGCGCAAAACACTCACCGTGTTTGGATTTTGGAGGTTAGAACACAACGCAGATCCGTAATCATTCCTCCATCAAGAGGGCGTTTGGGGCTCCCCCCCCTCCACCGCCTTTCTCATCAATGCAGATGTACTGCTCAAATTTTGTGGGAATATCAGTGTAAATATGTTAAAATGATTATTACAATAATGAATAAGTATTCAAATAAGTATTTAGAATAACTCATATTTAAAAATAATATACCTTATACATGTTATATATTTTTTATTATAATTTATTTTAATTTGCAGTAGTTAATATACATATATTAAATAATTTAAAATAATATATCTTATTTATGTTATAGTAGTAGTATATTGTATTTATTAGTTTACATTATACTATTATAAAAATATACTGTTTTTATATCATTATTATAATTTTATCGCATATAACACACTAAAAAAAATAAAGTATTTAATAATAATAAGTTAAAAGTAAAGTATTTAATTTAAATAGCATTTAAATGAAATAAGTATTTCTCTAAATTATTTCATTTAAATAAATAATTATTTAATATAATTATTTGAAATCGTAAAAAAATATATTTTAACGTAAATAATAATGCACTTGACGCGAGCCACTACCGTGTCTCTTGGCTATTATAAAAGCTGTGAATAAAGAGCAATTATCTCTGCACTTTATAAATATTTCTATTTTAAATAAATGTCTGCATATTTAACATGTATAAATTCGCGTTTTATTATTCGAGATTTAATATTTACGATTAAAATATTTTATTTTAGAAAGGTCGCGAGTGAATTAAATTTGTTTGCAGTTCCGCGAAACGGTGATGAGAATATTATCGTATTGTATATATTTTCCAGAGAGATATATTAGAATTCCGTTAAATGTCGCCCCGTTGACACAATTAATTGTCATAATTACGATCGAACATGGAACTACCTTTCCGCCCGGAGGAAACGAAGGCACGGAGTTGCGCATCCGAGAACGCGATTCAAATACCGAAGGTCCTCGACGCGAAGGTCGAGCCGCTGTTCTCTCTTCCGTCGGACTTGACGAGTCCTAAGAGATGCAAGAGGAAAGGAGAGGCGCCGATCAAGGAAAAGGGAAAGATGCAAAAATTTCGCGGTGCATCTCACACGGCGAAACGCCTTCGCGAGGAGAAGTTTCGCAGGTATACAGAAAGGGCAACTCAAAACTCCGTATTTCCACTTGTAACTTCGAATTTACTCGGCGATCCGAGTATCAGTAATTAAATTGAGTTCTCAAATAACATCAGACCTAAACATGCCGCAGTGTAAATTCATATTAATTAAGTAAAATTAATCTTAACAAACTGATGCTTATACGCATCTTAAAATACTGAAAATAATTATGTGCAGTTTAAACGGCTGAACATAGAGTTAAGAAATTCATATAGAATTTGTTAGGCAGCCGTGACCGTAGAAGGCGCTTTCGAATTTAATTGTGCGATTCACATGCGCGGTTATCTAGTTTAAATTATAATTATTGTTAAGTAAAATTAGTTAATTAAATAAATTTAAATAAATTTATTTAATTAAGTATATTGATTTAGTAAAATGACATATAATTGATTAAATAGAATTACTGTTGAATTTAATTAATGACATTTTAAATATTATCATATTAAGAGATGAATGCTATAGGTGAATTCAATATAAAGTGGAACAATTATTAATGCGAATTAAGATTACAACAATAAAATTAATAATTATTGAGGTCTCTTGGAAGAAGCTCGAGGCTTTAAATGAATCTCCTTACGGCTAGATTTATGGTGGGTTTGATAGTCAAACCAGAGTTACCGGAGAAAGACATGGATCTGAGCGACGACAAGGACGTCAATAGATATTATTATTACGTTTGCAACGGAGTCGATACGATTGGTACGGTGAGCATCGAGGACGTCTTCGTCGAGGCGATACTCGATCTGGTTCCGGGCCGTCTGCGTGATAAATTTCCCGATTCTGCCGGCGAGCTGATCCTCGAGATCAAGGAGGACTTCATGAAGAATATGAAGAAAGCCATCGTCGAGTTCGCACTCACGGAACCTTCCGAGGAACATCCGTCAGAGGTTGGCATTCGGAAAAAAAAAGATCGAATTACAAATGAGATTCTTTTGTCGATTTGAGAATCAAATCAGATTGAAGACAATCATAAAGAGATAAGCCTAACAGTTTATCGACAAAATTTTATATGTTTAAAAAAATATTTTAATTTATAATATTAAGATTTAGATTTTTAAAGATATAAATTTAAGAAGAAATTGGAATGGAAACTTTGAACCCCCCCCC
>NW_012026905.1:861088-880354 GCF_000956235.1 Wasmannia auropunctata | reverse complement strand
CCCCCAAATATTAAAGCTTTGATATTTTGATATGAGATATTAAGGCTTAAATTGTTTAAAACATTAACATATAAATTTTAATTAGAATAGAGAAACTTTGCTTTTAGATATTCAAGTTTAAGCCTTAAGTTTAAGTTTAATATTTTAATATGAATATTGTATAAAGATGTAAATTAAAAAATTAGAATGAAAATTTTGGATTCGAGATATTTAAATTTAAGTCTGAATACTTCGACATGAAATATTAAGGCTTAAATTTGTAAAAAATATAACTTACAAAATCAGAATGAAACTTTGTCGATTTTATTTATTCAGTGGCGAGTTTTTTTTATTTCAACATACGATTTAATTATTGCAGCAACAAAAACATACTGAATGTCCAATAATTTATTTTATTTTATTGGCGCAATGCCTGTTTTATAAGCTGCGAAATGCAAAATGGAGATCGTAACTCTTGTCATCGACGATTTAATTTTTGTCGAACGCGTTGCAGCTGGACGCGATTCAGATGGACGAGCTGAGCGTCCAGCTGGACTCGCGGAAGCACGTGGAGGATTGTCGCAGAATTCTGCACGCCGAGCTGTATCTGATAAATCCATGTATGCGGATGACTCTGGAGCAGTGGGTCCGCGATTACAGGTATCGATCCAAATTACGAATAACGCCCGATTCGCGCTGTCGCTGCGGTGACCCGTTTTATCGAGAAACGTCAATTCTTTCAGTCAATTTCGGCTGATCAATTTGGAGCACGTCATCGCGCATGAGGAGAGCTGGGATCTGGCGAATTTTCACACACTAATCGCTCGTCAGATCGTCGCCAATCGGCGAATTCTGGTGAAAGCCTGGTACATCGGGATCCAAGAGATATTTCTCGTGGTAAAGCAAGAATAACTTTAATTAACGTCGCCTTAAAACATGAAAAAAAATCAGTTAAATTAGTGATTTATTTCGCTTGATTCTCACTTTTGAATTTTTTCCCCATTAATGGAAGCTTATATGGGCTTTCTTCTTATTTCTCTTATTTACCTGAGTATTTATCTACATTAATTTATAGCGCGTTCGACGGCTGAATTGGAATAAATATAACAGTTAATCCTCGGTTTTCTCTTTCTTTGTTTATTTGTTCCTTAATTTCGCTCATAATCTAACTAATAAATTCGTTTAAGAGCGACAAGTGTCCCACCGTGTTTCACCGATTCCTTATCCCGATTCCTTTGCAGAACAACAGGAAGAAGATGGTACCCAGCCCGCTGCGGCGCAGGCAGTTCAAGCGGTTCTTCGACTGCGCCAGCAAGCTGATGGAGTCGCAGCTTTTAAGTGTCTGCAAGCGTTCTCTGCGGGATTTCGTTAATTACGTCGTGAACGGCAAGGTGAACATACACACGCAATACACGTATATCTGTCCCATCCCGCGACCGATCGACGTGAAATCATTTCCAGACGAGAGGAAGCACACGCACACGCGTTCGGCGTTTCCTTCCTTCGCTTATCCGCTGTCGCGGCGCGCGCGTGTTATTGGAACGCTCCGAGACACAATTTCCATCAATTTCTGCTTATCAAAGGCTTTTCAAGGCTCGTCCGCTCGTTGAGCCTTGAGCCCCTATCGCGCGCGCGTAACCCAGATGTTACGACAGTCAACTGGAGGTTTAAAAATAAATAAACAATAAATGACGTACAGCTGACGAAAGCTCACAAGTCGTCTGTTCCGCATCCCTTGCGTGCCGATTGTGAGCGGATTAAAAAAAGTAATGACTTCTTTTTTCCTTAGAGTTTAAACTTTATTTAAAACTTTAACTAATTTTTAGAGAAATAGATAGATTTTTATTTTTGCTTTTATCTTAATTCTCATGTAGTCTTCGATTCAAAAAAATAATAGTTTTCCTTAGATTTTAAAACTTTAACTTCACTTTTATCTTATTTTTATAAATTAGATTATTGTGACAATTAATTTTTCTTAAAATTTCTACTTTTGCTTTTATCTCTATTTTCACGCTAAATTTTCGACTGACATTTATTTTGCAGATTAATAAGTGAATACTATTTAGAAAAATAAGTTTTTCTTAGCCATTTATATTTTAAACCTTCAACTTCATCTTTATCTGATTTTTGTAAAAGTAGATTATTACGACAATTAATTTTTCCTAGGATTTCAATGTTCACATCTTGATTTTCGTGAAAAATTTCCGACTGATGTCTCGACAGAATGTGTACCATTCCTTTTATGTTTCTTCACAGCCCGTAGCCTGCTACTTTAAGGTGAACATCGTCGTGATCTTCAAGGAGCTCGCTTTCGAGCCGTCCTTCGACAAATTCAAGGAATCGCTTTGCAACATTCTCGAGACGATATGCAACGCTGTGAGGAATTTTGAAAGATTGGAGACGCAGCTCTATCTCGATTGGGCAGGACCTCAAGAATTCCTTAAGGTTCCGCATCATAAAATATGGAGAGCCAAGCGGAGAACCGACTTCCTATTTTGAGACTTTTTATCGTAAAATATGAATTGCCAAATAAAATTATTTCTCCCCCATCTTTTAAGTCATTATTACATAACTATTTAGAATATAGACACTAATTTATATACTTTAAATCATTGTTTATAGATATACAATAAAAAGTATTATTTAAATATTAATGATAATCATTTAAATTTATACATAATAATTGCTACACACAATTATTATTTGCAGTAATAATTTAAAAGACCACCTTTTTATAAATTCATGATTCATTATGTGGCAATAAAATTATGTATGTATTCGTGGATTTTATTTTTTACATAATAATTTGTGAAGTTATAAAAGTACTCGTCTTTCAAACGATTATTGCAAACGGCTCTCTGTACGGTTTGCAGCCGCAGATATCGCAGCCCATCGTGGAGCAGCTCAAGGGACAGATAAATCGGTTGATCGATCGCGAGAGAATAATCCCGGAGCGGAAGATGGCAGAATTGAGAAGGTGCTTATCGATCCCATTGTCGCAGGCGCGGCTACGATAAACGACGCGACTCGATGACTTAATTCCGTTTCTTTTTTTTTTCTTCTTCTCTGCAGATACGCGCATCTCTACAACGGCGAAGAACTCGGCCGGACGGAGGCTTTCTTGCTGAACGAGAGGATGAAGCTGAGGGAGTACGAGACGCAGATCAAACACTATCACGATCTCGCCGGAGGAATACCGATCGAGATCGAGAGGACGGTTTTCGCGGGATTATTCGAAGTTTCTCACGCATTCTTCATCACGGCCGTGGTGGAGAACGTCGAGCATTTCAAAGGACTTCTAATTCACCGACTTATCGACCGATACCAGAACACGACAAAGAAGTGAATGTTAAATATTTTATATGCACTTAATAATAAGACTTTTAATTAAGCGTCATTGATTAAGAATCTTTGGTAATCCTTGTCTTTAACTTTTCTTTTAATTCGTTAGCTTTTAATTAACGGCAAATGTATACATAATAATTTGAATTTCGTACATAAGGTATTTTATATTCTATTTATTAACGCAACGATTATAATGACGAAACGTGCATAGAGTGTAATTTCTTTTTACATTTAGCGCATGGAATTAATTGCGGAGTAACTTCGGAGTTGTTTCGTGTAAAGTTAATTTGAGTTTCCCCGACCAATTCCCTATCTCGGAGAACGTTATATATGGAGTTCAATTCTCTCAAACTAAATCTGTATCACAGTGTCACAGCGGAATATGAAGCTATATCCGGACGAGCCCTCACCCCGCCTCCCAATACCGCGGCTCTGATGGAACTCATCAAGTTCATTCGAACTACCAATGACGTCACTCTAAAGAGCCTGGAGCTCAGACTGCTGGACGTGATCGAGCACATCGCGTTCCTGTCGGATTACTGGCTGTTAACGGAGAGCGAGATAAGTAACAACAGCGTGGCCTTCCAATGGTATCACAGAATGCCCCAGATCCTCGAGGACAACCGGATGATCGTCGAGAACAAGACGCGGGAGTACCAAGATGCGCTGAAAGGTACACTTCCATGATTACTCCGATTCCGGAGCAACAATCTCAATTAATTTACAATAAGTAATTAAGGCGGAAAGAGCCAAATCCGGGACTGATGTTGGTTGCCTAGTAATATTTTTAATTATATTTAAATTCAGTCAACGTAAAACTCGTCAACAAACGCGTTGATTACTGATTCGATACTTTAAGAACGCAATTATGAGCATTCTTAAAACAGAAATAATATCACATATTAAATTCGATGATGCTACAAGCATCCTAAAACGTATATATATGTCAAGAACTTATTGGCTTTAATTGTTTGAAATTCTTAATTTAATTTTCAAATAATTTTAAGTTTCGTAAAACAAGCTTAAAGTGACTAAAATGATCAATGGTTTAGGAAAGATGTAATGTACGATATTTTTTTATATATTTGGTATAAATTTTTATAAAAATAATTAATACCTTGATAATGCAAAGAAAATAAAATGGTAGAGGACTTTTCGATTCAGCTTAGCCCACTCTACCTGCCCACGAGCGCTTTACTATTGAGTACCGAACATCCTGTATATATACAATATATGTATAATATATAAAACTACTCCCAATAATTTAAACTGAGGCACGTAGAATTTTATACAGAAATAAATTAATTTCCTTCTAAAAATATCAATCACTTCTGTAAAAAGAATTGAATATTTGATTTTTTAAAAGTTGGATTGGTTAGATTTTTAATGATTAAAAATTGGACTCATTAAAAAACAATTTTTTTACATGCGTTTACATGATTCGCATTTGCGTTCTTCAATTAATTTTTAACGTTAATATTAAGCGCCATGATAAATATTTCGAAAGGCAAAGTTCGTTCTTTTTTTTTACAGTTCGATATCTGAGATTCGTGGAGGAATTGGACTCGTACGTGAAACAAGTGGAGGAGATGAAATATTGGGGCAACATCGAGGAGGTGTATCGGTACCAGCGCAGGGCGCAAGCTTTGGAGAACCGGCTGATCACGGCGATGGACAAGATCGAAAAGTTCAACGAGGAGGAGGCCTCCTTCAACTGGGAGATCACGCAGTATCCGCTGCGCAAACAGATTGCCGATCGTTTGCAACCCTTCAAGAAGCTCTTCGACTGCATCTGCGAGTACTTGACCAAATACGACTTGTGGATAAACAGCACGATTGGCACCCACAACCCCGAGGAGATCGACAACGATGTAGCAACGTATTACAGGTCAATAATCGGATCTAAAAAATTATAACAAAATGGAAGATAAAATTTGTTGCAATAAAAATTTCAAGTCTTAAGAAATCTTGGCAAAAAATAAAAGATAAAGATGAGAATTATTAAAAAATTCTACAGTAATAATATCTATCCCTTTTTTCATAATTGATTATAATTAATTAGCTAAAATTAATTTAATTTTGATACACAAAACTGTTTAACAATAATGTTATTTATATTACTATTACACTGCACTTGTATCGCTTTGGTTTTTTGACGGTATGTAAAATCGTATTCAGGACGATCTACAAGCTAGAGAAAGGGTTCCAGGAGCCGGCCGTGCGTGACCTGGCGGCCGCGGTTCGCGAGAGGATCGAGGAGTTTAAGGAGCGGATGCCGGCGGTGATGACCCTGGGCAATCCCGGGCTGAAGACGCGGCACTGGGAACTGATCTCGGCGATCACGGGCGTTCCCATCAAGTACGACCCCGATCTGACGCTGGGCAAGGTCCTGGGTATGGGTCTGGAGGCCTACATCGCGCAATTCGAGGGCATCTCGGAGGCCGCCACGAAAGAGGACACTCTGGAGAAGGGCATGGACAAGATGCAGCGAGACTGGACCGACCTGATTTTTACGGTGAATCCTTACAAGGACACCGGCACCTACGTCATTGCCAGCGTCGACGAGATACAACTCCTGCTGGATGATCACATCACGAAGACGGTGACTATCAAGAACTCACCCTACATCAAGCCCTTTGAGGCTAGAATACTGTAAGAATTAATTGCGATTCTAATATGTTGAAAATAATGAATTAATGTTTCCGAGGGTCTTGAATCCAATTTTATTTTAATATATATTTATATTACACGTATATATCGGTGTCATGTTATACTTCTAAAAATATTGTAAGTTATATTTTTTATTATTACGTTATAATTGATGAAATTATTAATTTTATTTTATTAGTTCCATATTTGTAACATTTGTGATATGTGTATAATGAAAATCATTTAATATTTTGTTACGTGATACTTTTTAACTTCAGCAAATGGGAGAAGACGTTGCGCTTGCTGGAGGATATTCTGGACCAGTGGCTGAAGGTGCAGGGCACGTGGATGTACTTGGAGCCAATCTTCACCTCGCCGGATATCCAGCAGCAGATGCCGGAAGAAGGGCGAAAGTTCGCGCAGGTCGACAAGATATGGCGGGACATCATGAAGAACGTCCACAGCGAGCCGCTCGTTCTCGCAATCGTCGAGATCGAGAAGATGCTGGAGCGGCTGAAGAAGAGCTACGGGCTGTTGGAGCTAATTCAAAAAGGTCTGAACGAATACCTGGAGAAGAAGAGGCTCTTCTTCCCCAGATTCTTCTTCCTCTCCAACGACGAACTGCTCGAGATTCTCTCCGAGACGAAGGATCCCACGCGGTAAGTCGTTTATAATTAAATTATAAATATAAGTTAAGAAATATCAAGTGAAGTGAATATAACAATAACAATTAACAAGTCAATTTTAGTTTCTAATTTTATTTCTAATTTTATATAAAATTTGTAATAATTTTAATTTTGTACAGTTTGGTATAATTATATTTATTCATGTTTATTAATTTCTATTTTAGATACCTACGTCTTAATTTGTATTAATTTTATTAATTTTAATTTTTGCTAACAAAAGAAATAAAATAGACTAGCTTTTCTACTTGATATTTTTCTGAGAAAAAATACAATCACAATTTAAATGAATTGTTTATAAACAACTTTATTTTATGATGTCTAATTTAGACGACTTCGCGGATAAGATTATTTCTTTCTGTTATCGAATGATGTTGTTCTTCAGCGTGCAGCCGCATCTGAAGAAATGCTTCGAAGGCATAGCTCGACTGAAGTTCAACGTAGACCTCGAGGTGCTGGCGATGCGATCCACGGAAGGCGAAGAGGTCGCTATTCTGGAGGTTATATCCACTGCCATGGCCCGAGGGCAAGTCGAGAAGTGGTTAGCCGAGCTCGAGGCGGAGATGCGGAAGAGCGTGCGTCACATGGTGTATCAAGCGATACTGGCGTATCACCTCAAGGTGAGGACGGCCTGGGTCCTCGAGTGGCCCGGTCAGACCATTCTCTGCGTGGGCCAGACGTACTGGACGCAACAAGTCGAGGAGGCGATGCTGAAGGGAGTGGCCGGTTTGGAGAAATACTTGGACCAGTGCCAGAAGGAGTTGAACGACATCATTCTGCTGATCAGGGGAACCCTCTCAAAGCAGAATCGCATTACCTTGGGTATGTAAATCTTTACATTTTTTAGAGTATCTTTTAGTAATGTGTTTCGTATTAATTGGAAGTTCTTAAATGTTTGTCTCTTTCAGAGGCGCTCGTTACTATAGACGTTCACAGCAAGGATGTTCTCGCGGAACTGTACAAGGAGCAAGTTGTAAAAAATACCGACTTCAAATGGCTATGCCAGCTTAGATACTACTGGCTGGTGCGTTTATTTAATTAATATTTAAATTACATATTTAAATCACATTTGTTAATTATATTTGTTAAATTACGTACGTTGCAAAATTTTAGTTTCAAGAATACGCAACTCTAATGTGTTTTCAACTATTTCTTATGTAATGTAGAGAAATTTACTTTTTTCTGAAAATTTGAAAAAAAAATCTAACATAATCCTTCTGCTAAAATACTTAATTTTAACTTTTTAAATTCATAATTTACTAAATCAATTAAATTTATTACAAATGCAAAAAATTACACATTAGCGTTTACAATTACAATTATATTTATATAACTCATATCAGTAGCTTGGCCAATTGATATGTTATATTTATTTTATATCTTTAATTTTTTACGTTTTACTTCCAATCCTGCATTATCCTATGATTATTTCGTTTCATTCGAGCAGGAGGACAATATGTGGGCGTACATGATCAATTCATACATACGCTACGGCTGCGAGTACCTCGGTAACACGTCTCGCCTGGTGATCACTCCGCTGACAGATCGATGCTACCGCACTCTCTTCGGCGCCCTGAGCCTTCACCTGGGCGGTGCGCCCGAGGGACCGGCCGGCACCGGCAAGACAGAGACCACGAAGGACCTGGCGAAGGCGGTCGCCAAGCAGTGCGTGGTCTTCAACTGCTCCGAGGGCCTCGACTACATCGCGCTGGGCAAGTTCTTCAAGGGTCTGGCCTCGTGCGGCGCCTGGTCCTGCTTCGACGAGTTCAATCGGATCGACTTGGAGGTACTGTCGGTCATCGCGCAGCAGATCCTGACGATCCAGTGCGCGATTAACGCCGGCGCCGAGAAGATGATCTTCGAGGGCACGGAGATCTTCCTCGACCCCACCTGCGCCATATTCATCACCATGAATCCGGGCTACGCCGGCAGGACCGAACTGCCGGACAATCTTAAGGCCCTCTTCCGCCCGGTGGCGATGATGGTGCCCGATTATGCTCTTATCGCGGAGAACACCTTATACTCCTACGGCTTCTACAACGGTAGACCGTTGGCCGTGAAGATCGTCACCGCTTACAAGCTCTGCTCGGAGCAGCTCAGCAGTCAGCATCACTACGATTACGGCATGAGGGCGGTTAAATCCGTGCTGATCGCCGCCGGTAATCTGAAGCTTCGCTATCCCGATGAGTCCGAGGACATCTTGATGCTGAGGAGTATTCTGGACGTTAATCAGCCGAAATTCCTGGTCCACGATCTGCCGCTCTTTGAAGGTATGTTTTTTTCTTTTTTCAAGAAAAATTATTTCTCCGATTGTTTGACTCGCTCTTCGTAAATTTTTTACTGAAATATACATCATTCAGAAAATAAAACACATAAAAATCTTACTACAAAAATTAAATTACTAAATTAATTTCAAAATATAGGAAATATCAAAATCAAATTATAAACTTTTTCAAAAATTTGGAGAGAATTCTTCTTAACTTTGATTCTCTAGAGTCACGTTTGATTTTGTATAAACGAAATTTATTTTTAGTATTATTAATATTTAACTATTATTACTTTTACAATTTAAATATACTTGAAAGCACTATATTTAAAAAAAAGAGGTAAACGAAGAAAATTAATCAATTAATTTTATCATTCCTATATTGTAATAAAAAATCATAATTGTCTTTTCCGAAACGGCTGGAGCAAAAAAATTCGGGATTTGCGTGATTAATTTAGCGACTAAATAGGAGGTAATTTCTGCGCAAGTCCCATTTGATTGCGCTGAAGAGACTGCGAGAATTTTAATCTCAAAGCTAGCGCAGCCATTCTAGCAAATTTTAGAATACGTGTGTTATATACTTGATGAAAAGTTACAAAACAATTTTTGATTGCTTAGATTAATTTTAAAATCCAATGTATTTCTTCTGACGGCAGGGATAGCCTCGGATCTGTTTCCCGGCGTCGTACTGCCGACGCCGGATTACACGCACATCAATGCGTGCACGCGGGACGCGTGCACCGCGGCGAATTTGCAGTGCACGGATCACTTTTTGGAGAAGATCCAGCAGATCTACGAGATGATGATCGTGCGCCATGGCTTTATGATCGTCGGGCCGCCGTTCGGCGGTAAGACCTCGGCCTACCGAATGCTGGCCGACTGCCTCGGCTTCTTAGAGGATAGGCAGCTGATGGATGAACATCGCGTGGAGATCACCGTCATCAATCCCAAGGCCATCACGATGGGCCAGCTGTATGGCCAATTCGATCCGGCGTCGCACGAGTGGAGCGACGGGGTGCTGGCGGTGTCCTACCGCGCTTTCGCCGCTTCTGTTAATCTGAATAGGAAGTGGCTGATCTTCGACGGCCCGGTGGACGCGATTTGGATCGAGAATATGAACACGGTGCTGGACGACAATAAGAAGCTCTGCCTCACGTCCGGAGAGATTATCCAGCTCGCGCCGACGACCAACCTGATTTTCGAGCCCATGGATCTGGAGGTATAATTCGTGATTAAATCATTTCGATTCAACATTTGATCAATGTTCGTTTGTGGGAAATAATTATCTTATCACTGTGAAATTTGGTGTAGGTAAAAAATACGTTATAAAAAATAAGACAAAAAGCTGAATTTCGTCGTTTGAAATTTTCGACTATCGGAAAGTTTAAAAAATGCATTATTAATTTGAATTTATGTAAATGTAATTTGTGTAAAGTATTGGTACCTAGAAAAGAAATAAAAATTAAAAATGTTACATTCAGAATGAAAAAAACCTCAAAATTAAAAAATAGATATTTAAAAATAGATATTTATTATATAAAAGTATATATTTAAGATTTCAAATTTAGCATGAATTTAGGAATTAGAGCTTAAAAATTATAACTTAACACAGGATTTGAAATTTATAACACAATTAATATTAAAATTAGAATTACATTTTTAAATTACATTTAAAAAATTAAAAATTGATGGATACAGTATAAAAATGATTCAATATGTTATCTCTTTTCATTATTTCTGCAAACTTTTAAAGCATTGTATCGCGTCCGTATGATTTTTCTAATTGTGCTCGTGACATTTATCAGTAATAAGATAAAAATCTGAAATAAATACGTTTTCAAATACTTAAGTGGAATATCATGCTTATTAGGTTGCGTCCCCTGCCACAGTATCACGGTGTGGCATGATCTACATGGAGCCGGTGAGTCTGGGCTGGACTCCACTTTTGATCTCGTGGCTGAACACATTACCGCCCAGGTTCACCGAGGACATTAAGAGCCATTTGAAGGACATGTACCTGCGCTTCTGTCCGCCTCTGTTGCATCTGATTCGCCGTTGCGGTGCAAAGGTAGGTCACTAAAAAGGAAATTGCTCTTTCCCCCGAAATTTAAAACATTCAGATTCTTAACCCAACGCACGATTGCCTTTCTGGATTTACTTCTGTCTAGAGAATATGTATATTGTTGGCAAAAGAATAAACAAATAAACTTCGCGTATTATACGCGGAAACTTTTCTCGTTTCCATTGGAAATTACAAATTCTCACGGTCTCTCCGCCCGCAGGAAATGATAACGATGCCGGATGCTAATCTAACACGCTCGGTTATGTACCTGTACGACTGCTTCCTGGACGATTTTCGCAACGAGAAATATGTGAGCGCGCTCTCCGACTTGGACATGAGAGCGCAAGTTGAAGTGAGTTTAAATTATACTACATACATAAATTGCGAAATTAACGGGTATCCTTTATAATTTTAGTTATACAGTTATTTCAATTTTTAATTGGCAGAAAAATTCTGATTAAAAACGCATTTCTCGAAGAAATGCAGTTTGCTACTTTTTATTCATTTTATCGGCAATAACGATTTAAACATGAAAAAAATAACAGGTATAATTATTCTTAATTTATACACTTATTTCAATTCTGTTTAAATTTAAATTGACAGAAAAAAAGTTTTGATTAAAAATACATTTTTTTGAAGAAATGAATTTTGCTACTTTTTATTTATTTTATCAATAATAATGGTTTAAACACAAAGACACTAAACAAATATTAATTTTAATTTATTGACTATTATAATCCTGATTTAAAACCGGTTATTAACCGTACTTTTATTATCAAATTAATTATGAGATTAATTACATCAAAATAATTATAATTCAATTAATTGTATAATTGTAATTACAGAATTACAACCGCATAATTATATAATTATATAATTATACAATTCTATAATTACATTAAACTAATAATCGCAGTATTTTAAAATTTAATGTTTGTTAATTATACATACATTGGATCTCTCAATATCTCAATTATTTTCATAAATGACTTTAATGAAGAAATATTTAGGAGTTATTCTTCGCATAGGGCTGCTTCTTTTTCTCGTGCATCTGGGCGATGGGCGTCACGCTGATGGTCAATTACCGTGAGTGGTTTGACATGCTCTTCAGGGCATTGGCGGAACGCGAATTTCCGTCGGAAGTGTGCCAACGCTTTGGCATATCGCCGGAAATCGGCGATCCGGAGAAACCTTACATAGTCCCTCTACCGTCCAATGGTTCGGTCTTCGACTACAAGTACGTCAAGGAAGGTAAGGGCAGGTGGGAACTCTGGCTGGAGGATCTGAAGGACGTCCCGCCGATCCCCAAAGACATGCCGGTGAACCAGATCATCGTCAGCACGGTGGAGACCGTCCGATACTTCCATCTCTTCAGGTATCTCGTTTGCCATCACAAGCCGGTTCTTTTGGTCGGACCGACAGGCACCGGAAAATCCGTCTACATCATGGAGTTCCTGCTGAAGAAGAACAATCCGGAGATCTTCAAGCCGCTCTTTGTAATATTCTCGGCGCAGACCACTGCCAATCAGACGCAGGATATCATCATGAGCAAGCTGGACCGAAGGAGGAAAGGTATGTATCATCAATTTAATAGATTAATTTCATTGAACTAATTTTTACTAGTTATTATATTTTAATACACTAATTTTATTACTATTGAAATTATTTTAGTAAAAGAATGCGCGAAACAACAGGATTATCAATTAAAAATATTGATCTTGACACTTTCCAAATTGTTATTTGCAGATGATAATATTTCATTTAAATGTATACAATGTATAAATAAGACAAACATTATTAACGCTAAAAAAATGACTATAAGGTTTCAGTTTCTTCAGTAAAATTAAACCTTACCATTTCGGACCATTAAGTTTTTGTAGAAGATAGACATAAATCCACTTTCTAAAAAGCATTTTAAAGTATGAGATTAAAATCTTGTTAATTTTTTTTCATCGCACAAAAAGGAAAGTTATTTTTAACTTTGCTCAAGGGCATTTTAAGAGAGACTTTAAGCTTTTAAAAGATCTTGGACGAAGTTGAAAACAATTTTTTTCTCCTTGCGCGTGATCTCGAAGTTAAAGCTTTATCGTCGAGTTTGCATGATCAACTTAACAATACCGCTTGAGGCATCGTCAAGAAAAAAAAGATTTTAAAAGTAGAGAAGACTTTAGGCAAAATACTATTTTGAAAATATTTTTACAATTATCGTAATGCATCGTTAATTCTACTAGGCCATTAAGCCTTGTAGATTCTGGAAAAAATTTTCTGAAAAAATTGTCATGCTCTCCTTTATGATCTACTCAAAATTATCGTCAAGTTGCTTTTATAATTTTGTTATTTTTATCGTAATTCGAAATGCAATCACTTGAAGTATTATAAAAAAAGAACTTTGAGACAAGTTCTGTAGACAAAGAAGACTTCAGACAAAATATCATTTTGAAAATAGCTTTTATATTAATCGTTAGTTTATATTAATAGTTTTTATATTAAGTTATACTCGTAATTTCATCATCTTCGCCATTGATTCGAAATATATATTCCCAGTTTTGTCGAGAGACACATTTATCTTTAATTTTATCTTCAATTGTTATTATCATTATCATTATCGAGAGACACATTTATCTTTAATTTTATCTTCAATTGTTATTATCATCATTATCATCGTCATAATCAATATAATTATTACTATCATCATCATTATCCAATAATTATTTCTGATAAGGTCTATTTGGCGCGCCGCCTGGTCAGCACTGGGTGGTCTTCGTGGACGACGTGTCGATGCCGCAGAAAGAAGAATACGGCGCGCAGCCTCCTATCGAGCTTCTGCGTCAATGGCTCGACCATTGGACCTGGTACGACTGGAAGGAAGTGGTGCCGATCAAGCTCGTGGACATTCAACTGATGTGCGCGATGGGTCCGCCAGCTGGCGGACGTGACGTCACGCCGCGGTTCAAACGGCACTTTGTCACCCTGGCGATCTCCGAGTTCGATGACGACGTCCTGGTCACCATATTCGGCAGGATCACCACCTGGCATTTTACCACCCGTGGCTTCCCGGAATTCTTCGATCCGTGCATCGATCAGATAGTCCATGCTACTCTGGACGTGTACAAGGAGACCAGGAGAAATCTGCTGCCGACCCCCGCGAAGTCGCATTATCTGTTCAATCTGCGCGACTTCTCGCGGGTCATTCAGGGCGTGCTGCTCTCCACCCCTGAGGCCATCATTGATCTGGTACAGTGTCGATTATATTAGAATGAAAATTATACAAAGTAAAGTTAAATAAATTTTCTAACTCGTTTTTTATTTCAAGAAAGAAAGCGATTTATACTTTTGCTTCTATATCTTCTTTCTTAAAGAATTCCGATTATCTTTAAAAAAAAATATATATATATATATATCAGACTATCACACATTATCTTCATGGAAAGTTACATAAAAAAATTAAATGATTTTTGTCTAATAAATTTTTAAGGTAAGCATGAAGCGTTTATGGGTCCACGAGGTGCTCCGAGTTTACGGGGATCGGTTGGTCGACGAGGCCGATAGCAGATGGCTGGTGGAGCAGATCCGGAAGACCATAAAGGAGCACATGGACGACGACATGGACAGCCTTTTTCAGGATCTACAGGATGAGCCTGGAGTAGAATTAACGGAGGTGCATCTGCGAAATCTCATCTTCTGCGACTTCTATGACCCGATCGCCGAACAGAAATTGTACGCAGAGGTTCAAGACTGGGACGAGCTCGCCGAAGCGGTGGAGGAGTATCTCACCGAGTACAACGATATCTCGAAGACGCCAATGGACCTTGTGCTCTTCAGGTATATTTTCAATCGATCCGAAAAGAAATCAAGGCGATGCTGAAACGACGGCCGAACTCCACGGCGTTACTGTTTTACCTACGATTTGTGCATTTATATGTGTGTGCGATATTGATGTGATAGTGTGTACATGTTATGTCATGTTGATTTATTGCTACATCAATGTTGAACTCATACAGGTACAATGATATTTCTATTTAGATTCATCTTTTTTTTATACTAAAGCATCTACGCTCATTAGAAAAGCATAATATTATTCTTTCATCCTGACCGTGAGAACCAAGCTTGTTTTATATGTACAAAGTTTAAAATGTTTATACGCAGCACGTGTCACGAGTTGACTGCAGAAGCCGATAATTTTCTAATCTTTTTTCGTTTTTTTTATGTGTAAAATTGTTGCCGTTGCAGTCCGTTATAAGTCTCTATACTTTAATTTTGAAAAAGAATTTATAATTCTGTGCAACCAATAAAAAAATTGATGAATCTGAAAATAATTGCGTTTAATTTTATCTTCAGTGTTGCTTTAATTGTCGTAAAACAGCGATGCCGTGGAGTTAGACCGTCGCGGTCGGGACCTTAATCGCGTTGAATTAGCATTGCAAAAATTATACTATGTAAATTATATGCAAACAGAGATCTATTCTTCTTCAAATTTATAAAAAATATTATCAATACTTGAAGATTACATCAATTACTGTCGAGAAAACTTAAGAAGTAAAATAAAAATTGATATTGACAGTACGTTTTCAACTTTTTTCTAGGTCTATTAATCGTAAATCAATGAGATTTAATTTTTTTAAAGCTTTGTAAGCAATTGGATATCAATTTAAAACCTTTTCTGCTCTTCTTTTTATTATGGATCTTTGAATGTGAAGATCTCAAGGTGGATTTTGTTAGATTAAACGGTTGGACGAATTAATTTAACGAATCAACTTGTCTTTTAGATTCGCAATAGAGCATCTCTCGAAGATCTGCCGGGTGATGATGCAGCCGCGCAGCCACGCTCTTCTGGTCGGCATGGGCGGCTCCGGTCGGCAATCCCTGACAAAGTTGGCGGCACACATATCCGACTATGAGCTCTTCCAGGTGCAGATATCCCAGCAGTACGGCATGTACGAGTGGCACGAGGACCTGAAGAACATCCTGCGGAAGAGCGCCGCGAGCGACTTGCACACAGTTTTTCTCTTCATGGACACGCAGATCAAGGAGGAGACCTTCCTCGAGGACATCAGCAACCTCCTCAATTCCGGCGAGGTGCCCAATCTCTTCGCGGCAGACGAGAAGTCCGAGATCTGCGAGAAAATGCGGATCATCGATCGGCAGAGGGACAGGTTTATATCTCCCACAAATAGAATATTTCATTGAAATTGAATAATTAAATTTTTGATTAATCAGCGATAATATTAATTTATTGCGGACTGCGTCTTTACGTGACGCAGTCCGTATATTTATTAAATCTCTATAATAAAGGATGGAATTGTTTGATTAATTAATAATTATGCTGCTGCTCTTCGTAAAGTAATAAAAATACAGAAAATGCCGTTGAATCTTTTAATTCTGATTCTTGTAATTATTTTTCACATCAATTTCTCAAATATTCGCTTCATGTAAACTGATATTTATTTCAAATGGATTTAATTTATTATCGATAAATGTTAGCATTAATTAAAAGATTAAAGTTATATCAAGAGAGATTTCTATGTATATGGTACAAATAAATTTTTTTATGTTAAAAAAATTCTCCTATTAATTAAGAACGCTTTTAATGAAACTAATTAATAAACTCGGAAGATTGAATATTAAAATTTAAACAGAAGAAATTATAATATTACATGCACTAAATTTCAAAAAAATTGATGATATTAAAAATCAAAAAGTTATATAGTATTACAAAAAATAAAAAAAAGTACGCTAAATACATGCGATATGAGAAGCATTCAAAATTGTGACAGAAAGATGGAAGCAAAATAACTAATAAATTCAGTTTTAATTAAAATAATTAAAATAATAATTAATAAAGATCGATATTAATTTTTTTGAATCGCGTTTAGGTCGGTGCAGACGGACGGCAGCCCGGTTGCGCTCTTCAACTTCTTCGTGCAGACGGTGCGCGAGCACCTGCACGTGGTGGTGACGATGTCGCCGATCGGCGCCAGCTTCCGCATCCGAATCCGCAAGTTTCCCGCGTTGGTGAACTGTTGCACCATCGACTGGCTGCAACCCTGGCCCGAGGACGCCCTGCTCGCGGTCGCCACGCAATTTTTGGGCGAGATCAGCATGCCGAGCGACGAGCGTCACGCCTGCATCGCGATGTGTCAGTACTTCCACACGTCCACGCAGGAACTGACGCGGGACTTCCTGAGACGGCTGAATCGTCACAATTACGTCACGCCGACGTCCTACCTGGAGCTCATCAACACGTTCAAGGATCTACTGGACCGGAAACGGAAGGAGGTACTGCAGGGTAAGAAGAGATACGAGGGTGGCCTCGACAGGCTGGACAGCACTCGGAAAGAGGTCAGCAGAATGCAGCAGGTCCTGGTGGCTCTTCAGCCGAAGCTGCTGGTGACCGCGAAGGAAGTGGAGGCCATGTTCCTGGACGTGCAGCGACAGAGCGAGGAAGCAAGTGAGATCGAGCAGGTTGTTAAAAAGGACGAGGAGGCCGCCATGGTAAGTACAGATTTTATAAATTGCAATACAGATATATCCCAGCAAACACAGACGTATGCCATAGTAAAACGAAATTTAGGTAATATAACGTGTTTGATACGCGTAACGTGGATATTATATAACGTTTGCTGTTCTTTCATTTATTAAATATTACATTTATATGTTCTTTCATTTATTGAACATTACATTTATATGGCATAATAATAACATGTAAAATGTTATATAATTGTTATACAGGATGTCCCGTCACTACCGCATTATCTCTTAAGAATGTGTTCTTGAGATAATTTGGAGAAAAATCCTAATACGATAATTTGGACAAAAATTCTAATACGAAAATGTTGAGGCTACAATAGTTTTTAAATTAGTAGCGGTTAAAATTCTCGAATCACAGAGCTGACATTTCGCATGCTCAGACATGTCGATATAACAAGTGTCGATATGACGAAAATGAATATGATTATGAATTTATTTTGACAGCTCGTAATATTTTATATGTTTCTATATTAATTATACATACGTTATGTACAAATAGATTCGGTATAGAAGCAGAAACGATTTCTTAATAAAAATATCATTACATATTTGTATGATAATCTCGATGTTGTTGAGAAGGCCCGCGTGATAATACCTTTATCACTTGTCACATCAACATGCCTGAGCGCGCGAAATGTCAGATCTGTGCAGATTTGAGAACTTTAATCGCTACTAATTTAAAAACTATTATAGCCTCAACATTTTTGTATTAGGATTTTCGTCTTCAAATTATCTCAAGAATACGTTTTTAAGAGATAATGCGGACGATTATATACAGAGACCCTGTATATAATAACTTAAATATTATATTTAATAATTGCGAGCGTGGTGTAACAGACAACGTACTGGTCTGTTATGTTAGAGGTTCGATTTCCGGCAGAACCAACAAATTTTCATACGCTTGCGTCTCCTCTCCGGAGGTCTGGCAAACCACCGAGAGTATCTTTTGCCTCGAAAACCTTTCTCAAAAATAATTACCGTTCGGAATCGGCTTTAACTGTATAGATCCACATGCCTGTGTACAATCAGCGTATGTATATCACAGGCATGTGAAGAGATTGCTAGAGCTCAATTTGAGCTGTAGCGCTATTGGAATGAATGATTATAATAAATTATATAATAATTATGTGAATACATTTTGGCGTATATGACTCCAAGGAATATTAATTTCATAAATTAATTTTTACAAAGAACTAAACAAAAGTGACAAATGTATGTCAAGATCAAAGCTATTAAATGCTTCTAAAGTTTTACTCTAAATATTATAAAGCAGTTTTATAATATATTATATTATATTAATACATTTTGGCATCTATATAACTTTCAGGAATATCAGGTTCCTGAATTAATTTTGAACAGAAATAAACGTAATTGTTATAAAAAGGAAGTGAGCTAAAGAGCTACGTTGATGTGTACGATTATAATAATATATTCTACATAAACTAATTCTAATACATAGATCATCTTCAGTGTTACAATATTAAGAGATAAAATTTCACATTTGGTTACATACATCAACTTACATTAGTTACTTCTTCGTAAGTCTTGACGCTAAGGAGTATTATCGCTGTTTGCTTACATTTCGCTATTGTTAATCGGTTGTTTCTTTGTATTACGCCTCATCTCAGTCTCCGTTGAGGACACTCAGCGTCAATAGCGAAATGTCAGCAAACAGCAGTAACATTTCATAGCCTCCTTTGAAGAAGTAATTAATGCGAGCTGACGTACGTAACCAAATAAAAAATTTTATCTCT
>NW_012026905.1:860008-861068 GCF_000956235.1 Wasmannia auropunctata | reverse complement strand
CTGTTCTGGAAGATACGAAATATAATTCTAAAAAGTATATTAGAAGAATTAAATTATAAATATTAAAATATTTATCTTTTTTGAATTCTAAGAAATAAAGAAAGATAAATGTAAATTAAGATTAAATTAGTTAATGTGCATTGATAAAAATGTGCCCGATGACTTGAATCTGTAAACATCAATTCTCATCTAGCACTGAAAATCTAGCATCTATCAAAAATATTTCATCTAGATGGATAGAAATATGTCATATGCATTACAGAATGTTTTTGCAACAGATCTGAAACAGCTCGGAAATAACAAAATATCCGCGATTTCTGCAATTAAATTCTTAAAGAGATTGTTGAAAAAGATTACAGAAGAAATTTGCAATTTTTCTGATAATACATTATGTCAGAAAAATTGCTGAAAGTTTATTAAAATAATTTTGAAATCTCATGTATATTCTCTGAATCAGATCCCACTAGGAATCAGATCCTTGAATTAATTTTACTCAAAGTTAAATAATACTGTACATTCAAATTATATTTTATTCATTGTTATATTAAACTGTCTTGGGCAAAATTTTGGTCGGTTGCCTTCAAGGAATTATATTCTCTAGAACATGAATAAAAAAAATAAAACTTATCTTGCTCTATCTTTTACTAAATTTAACATTTATTTTACAGAATACTTGATATTTTGATTATACAAATATACCAATTTAAATTACTTTTAAAGTTCTAGAATGCATCATACGATGATGATCTTTATTATATTTTAATTTCAAATTTGATACGTAAAGAAGAATATAGGAATAAAAAAATTTTTTTAAAGTAAAAGATTATATTTTTAGAGATAAAGAAAACTAAAAAATTAATTTATCTTATTTCCAATAAATCATTGTACTAACTGTTTTTGTTTTTGCTAAAATTGATTTCCAGGACAAACACACATATTAAATCAACTGAACTAAAGGTAGGTAATATTGATATAAAGTTAATGTGAGATTGTGTATAATGATCTTTGACTATATAAATATGGACTGCTAGTCCCCCCAGATTTAAGAGCACACGTCTGA
>NW_012026905.1:857036-859988 GCF_000956235.1 Wasmannia auropunctata | reverse complement strand
TTGATAGGGAGCCAAAAAAAATCTCAAATCGACGGAATGAAATTAAAACAGACTCAGCACCTTTCCTTTACACGTCGTAAACACGCTGATTTCACAGGAGCCTTCCCCCTCCCGCAGAAAATTACTGACTGAGGTGGAGTCTACATCTTCCAGCTTGGCGACACGTGTGAAGTTAATTACTATCAGTCCATACTTATATAGTCAAAGATGATTAATATATAGAAGTGTTATTGCATTGAAAAATGTTAATCATTTATGTATTTATGCATATCGAGAAGAATAATACATGAATATGAATTGTCAACTCGATAAATTTTAATATTTTTTGTTTTTGATTCAGCAGATTTATAAGTGGGGAAATGTAATAAAAACATCGCCGAGTTAATCATATCTGCATTTTGATATAAAAGTTAATATCAAGTTACACTGGCACCTTGTTTTGGTTATAGCTCAATACAATGTTGTTGTACGTAAATGTATTGATTTGTTTGGCTATTGCTTTTATAAGTTATTTCTTTTGGAACTGCTACCAAAAAGTGTTTTTTATAAAAAAATTAGATAACGTACCAGGACTAAAAACATTGCCACTTATTGGTAGTTTCTATCATCTTCTGAAAAATTTTGAAGGTAATAACAAATAGTTATAATATTATTAAAGATAGAGAAGAATTTAAACAGAAATTTAAAAATAGCATTATCATCATCACCAGCCATTACTCGGCCACTGCTGAACATAGGCCTCCCATGAATGCTTCTATAGTTCTTTGCTTTGTGCGGCTTGTATCACGTTTGTGTGTATACGTCGTAGTCGTCAGTCCATCTAGTTGAAAGGCGTCCTCTACTTCTGTGAACACTCTGCCTAGATCTTCATTCTATGATCCTTTTGGTCCATATATCATCATCTATTCTTGCGACATGACCTGCGGCTCAATTCTGTTTTAGGATTGTTATTCTTTCTATAGCATCTGATACCTTAGTTCTCCTATGGATTTCTGTGTTTGGGACCTTTTGTCTTTAAGGGATAGTCCCAGCATTGGTCGCTCCATTGCATGCTGCGTGACTCTTTTATCAATTGTTTTTTTAAATCAACGTTAATGTTTCCGCGCCATACATAAAAACATCAGGCAAGACTCACTGGTTGAAGATCTTTCTGTTTAAGCACATTGGGAGTTCTGATTTTAATATGTACCGTAGTTTTCCGAAGGCAGTCCATGTTGATCTTATTCTTCGTGAGATGGCATGTTTGGTTATCTCTACTTCGTGGCTTAGGTATTTGTAAGATGCCACTTGCTTCATATAACTTCCGTCAATGCTCATATTTTTGAGAACGAGGTTCCTCGTTAGTTTGATCTTTAATTGGATGTTAATTTTTAAGTCTACTTTCCGATAAGCTTCATTCAGTCTCTCCAGCATTGATTTGGCGTTCTCGATATATTCAGAGATTAGAATTATGTCATTCGCGAATTTTAAATAATTGAGCATTTTACTGTTTATATTTATGCCAAGAGTGTTCCAGTTTATGCGTATGCACATGTATTCTAATAAGGTTGTAAATATTTTTGGTGTCGCCCTGACAAACATGCCTTTCTATACGGAATTTATCGGTGTCTTTATATGAAGTCTGACACTTACTGTGGCATTCTCGTACACATATTTGATTACTGCAGTGTAGCAGTGATCTATTCTGCAGTCTGCTAATGTTTCCAGCATCGTTGGTTTATCGTCAAGTGTCAAACACTTTTTCGTAGTCCATGAATACTAGGACCAAAAATTTGTACTCTGTTGATTTTTCTATTAGACTTTTAAGGGGCTAGAGGTAATCGTTTGTGTTGTATTCTGGTCTGAATACCACCTGTTCCCTTGGTTGATAGAGGTTCAATTTTGTCGTTAATCTATTAGTGATGATCCTTGTGAAGAGTTTGTATATGTGCGATAGTAGGCTAATAGGTCGGTAGTTTTCAAGCTTTGTGATGTCTCCTTTTTTATGTATAAGTATGATGATTGCGTTATTCTAAATCTACTATAATAAAAATACATTTTTGCACATTTGTTTTCTGACTTGATGTAGAATTGCATGTATATATGCACGTCAATATTCACAAAAAAATTAGTTTTATTAATAGCGATAAATAGTATGTAACATATATTAGCTCAAATAACATAATCTTTATTTTTGTAATAATAACGTATAAATAAGTTATCTTATAGAAACCATCTCCAAGATATATTAAAATTTTCAGATTTTCTAGAGGTTTTAGTAAATATACTTCAAGATTATCCATCTCTTTGTCAAGTTTGGATAGGCAGCAAGCTTTTAATTGGTATATCCTCACCAGATATAGCAAAAGTAATGAAAGGACTCTTTTGTCTAATATAATTAATATTTGTACTAAAATTTAATAAGTATCTATTTTAGACTACTTATACAAATCATATACATATATATCTACATACATATATATCCCAAATAACGTATGTTAGTACGCTTTATGCTATAAATTTTAATATTTTAATTTATGTTAATTAATCATAAATAAGTTTTACAAATGATAAAATTTGTGTTAGTTATATAGAACAAAAGTATGCATAACATTACAAATATGCAATAAAGAAATAACTAATTTATAACGTTTTATAACGTTGTAGTTTGTCTTAAACAGCAAAAATTGTATAGATAAAGCTAGTCTCTATAAACTCGTACCTCCAGTGTTTGGAATGGGATTACTTACTGCTCCTGGTAAGTTATATACAAGAGTAAAACACTAAACAAATTGCAAGTTTGAAACTATGTAATTATTTTCATTGTTAGTTATTTAAAAGTAATTAAATTATATCTATACCATTTTTTATAATTATTTAAATACATCTCGTGCTCTATTTATAATATATTTATAATATATTTATAATATATTTATAATATATAATATATAATATATAATATAATATATAATA
>NW_012026905.1:853312-857016 GCF_000956235.1 Wasmannia auropunctata | reverse complement strand
TTGAACAATCTGTAGCGCTTACAGATGAATTAGAAAAAGTTGGGTTAAATGAAAACGAAATTCTCTACGAAGATCATATAGCAACTTGTACTTTAAGAATTGCATGTGGTAAGATTATATAATTGAATATATTTGTAAATGTTTACGCGTTTTCTGATTTTTCATGAACTTTTGACGTATGCGCGATCATTAACGAAAATCAAAATTATATTGATTTGGAAAAACTGGAAGATTCCAATGGGGATCGAAAAGTATCTTAAATTCAGTGTTTTCGCGAATTATCTCTTTATTCTGTCTGATGCAATGTCTTGATAGAAACTCAATGGGATTTACTCTCGGATAGAACTAGCCGAAAAGCGCGGGGTCAGATATCCCGAGATCTAACAAAACGTGTGATAGTGCATGCTCCGCAATGGTCTTTCTTGACCGAAATTGTTGTCGGCTCTAACAAGGGAACCTTGCAATACATGTAGGTTACTTAAATAGATGAATTTAGAAAATAACAGTTGCTGTCCAAAAATGGTTTTAAGGAATGAAACTATACCCTTTATGTAAAAGTGGTTTTCACATAAAAACGCACCAAGCTATCTATCGCAAGGTAGCGTGGAAATGATAGCGTTTTGTCACGGAAAAAAATAAAACAATATTCGATCGAAATGTGTAAATGCATAATTAATTTTATAACAAGTGTCAAGTTCTGAATTTAATAAAACTTTACATATAAGTATATAGATAACGTAAAGAGATGAATTTAGAAAATATCAGTTGCGGCAGAAAAATGGTTTTGAAATCACTTTCTTTTATATTAAAGTGATTTTTCAATTATTTTTCGTTATATCTTGAAAACTATTCGAAATATTAAAAAATGTTTTATACAAAAGTTTTACGACAAAATTGTATGTATTCATTTACGTCAATAACATTTTTGAAAATTTTCGAAAGTAAATTTTTTTTAATGATTGCCGTGTGTGAAAAGAGGTGATTTTACTGTAAAAAATTGTTGTATAAAACATTTTTTGATATTTTGAATAATTTTTGAAATATAACAAAAAACTAAATACGCTTTACACATTAAGAGATTGTTTCACTCTTTTTTGTTTTTTTTTAAACCGTTTTTGGATAGCAACTGTTATTTTTTAAATTTATCTATTTATGTAATCTACATGTGTGAAAAGTTTCGTTAAGATCAGAATTTAGAACTTCGCAAGGTTTCCTTGTAAGTAATTCCGCAAAACATCTCTTTTCGTCAATCATTAGCGAGAGTTGGATACATGTGTATATATATGTATATGTACATTAACATAACATTTTTATTTTATCGATTAAACCTTTTATATATGTTACTAATCTAGCTAAAGATAAGATTACTAAAAGACTTTTTACAATTATATTATAGTATAAAGAATCCAATTTATACTTTTTATGAAATTGACTTCCATGAGATATTTTAATAAAATCAATAATAAATTTTAAAAATATGTTAATACTTAAGTTGCCATTAATAATCTTTGCATACATGATATAACGAGATATTTCTTTTATATTTAAAATTGTATTATTAAAAAATAACGTAAAATTTAATATTTCGTCGACTGCACGTAAATATTTTGAATAATAAAATTTTTTTATATGTTATGTTAAGATGCTCTAATGGGAATCAAACATAATGCCCAGGAATCAAATAAAATCCATCTACTTCTTAAACAATTAAAGAGGTATAATTTCCCTCCTAATTCTAATTACTTGCGATCGCGATGTAAATCATGTAATTATCAATATGTAGATAAATCTATTTAAGAATAAAATTTTTATACTTATATTTCTAATAAATTATTGTAAGAAAACTTTTGTAAAATTTATCAATACATTTAAAGTTAAATTGTTGTTATAAATAGATAAATAATTATAAATTACAGTGTGACATAGAAACAGTATCTTTAATAAATTTGTTTATACATTTAAAATGAAAAAATTGTATAAATAAATTAATTAATGCATTATAACGAAAACATCTTTTTTACAATTAATTCTATTTAAAAAGTTTAATAAAGATTTTTATAATCATATCTTAATGCGAATCTCCTCTTGCGTGAAATTTTCTTCACAGCATGCATCCATGTAGATATCAAAAAATGTTCTATCTATATCACAGAACGAAATTATATATGTAATTTATTCAAAAAATTAATTATATAATATCTTATGTAACTAATAAATAATCTTATGTGTAGAAATTTCGATTCTAAATAAATTGTGTTTCAGGGGAAAACAAATTCTTATATATAGATTAAGAAATATACATATATATTTTTTTGATACTGTGTTCAATCTCTCTGCTACGGGACGCGAACAAAAAAAGCTGCTAAATGTGTTCCACATCTCCGTAGATAAGGTATGTTTTTTTAAATATTTTGTATTATATTATATAACGTTTAGTATATAATTTATTATTATACAGATGATACAGAAAAGCAAAGATAAATTAATACAACTGGATACAACTAAGGCTGAAGAGAAGCAAACTCGTAAGTTTATCATCATTTTATGTAAAAATCGATCTTTATGAAAACGTCAACAAAATAAATTATTATAGCTATAATCATAAAAATATTAGGTGTTTTCTACTTAATGGAACAAGTCGATAAGTTTGTTTTCTTTATGTTTCTCATTAAATGCTAAAAAGGATAGAATGATGTTTATGTCGACTATGTATCACTAATTGGAAAACACTCACATTAAAATACTGCACACGATTTACTTCTAAGAAACAGTATTTTGAACAGTTTCCTTCTATATTTATTTCTAATTTTTATATAAAAAATATATAGTTTAAATTTAAATTTAAATTTGCCAACACAATATTATATAATAAATTTTTTGAAAAAATTACACATATAATTTTGTTCTATAATACAGATAGAACATTTCTTGATATCTACATGGATGCATGCCGTAAAGAAAATTTCACGCAAGAGGAGATTCGCGATAACGTATCAACAATATTATTGACGGTAAGTGCAATGATATAAATATACTCATAATAATAAGTAAATGTTAAAATAAATTTGTATTTACGTAGGGCAGTGACACAATCACTATTATCTGTATCTTCGTTGTCTTCATGTTAGCAAATTTCCCAGAAATACAAGTATGTATACTTATTCCAAGACAATTGAATTTACTAGTTAAATAAACGAAGCGTACCGTTGTATGCGTAATATAATCGAAAAATGTGAAAATTGCGGAAGATATATTTTATATTATTAGCCAAAAGATGTGTTTTCTAATTTAAAATAGATTATTTATGTTGTGAAAATTGTAAACATTACTTTGTTTTTATCAAAACATTATATTAATATAAATTTATTGCTAACATATCTTACTTTTGGTTTATATAAATATTTTTCAAAATATCTCAACTTATAATATATTGATTAATATTAAACTATGTACATCGCATATTCCTTAAATGTATGTCACAATAGGTATGTGCAACATTATAGCAGCATTTATTTAAGATAAAAGTTTGATCAGAATTATCCAAGTAACTAAATTAACATATTATTATCAATATCTCGACTAAAATAAGGAAATATTACAATCGCAATTGATAAAATCTTTGTAGTATATTATTTTGCATATATATATTTATAAATGAATACCTTACTTTATTTAACTTTATAAAAGGACAAAGCACATCAAGA
>NW_012026905.1:754049-853292 GCF_000956235.1 Wasmannia auropunctata | reverse complement strand
TTATTTATGGCCACTATATTTTTGTTGCAATAATCTTTTAATACAAAAATACATGTTTTAGGAGAGGTTGTTATACCAAAAAGTGCAGATATTTTTATACCAATTATAAAAATACATCGAGACGAAAAGTATTGGCCAAACCCATTTGTGTTTGATCCTGATAGATTTCTCCCAGAAAGAATAAAGGATTGTCATGAGTTTTCTTATTTCCCGTTTAGTGATGGACCAAGAAACTGTATAGGTAGGCATCAATAAAGTATAAAGTATCATGATAAATTGATTTATATAATTATTAAATTGCAGGTATGAAATACGGAATGATGTGTACGAAAGTCATAGTAGCAACATTGATCCGAACATTCATATTCAAGGTTAATAAAAGTGTTGAATTAGATAAAATAAAATTGATATTCGACACAACATTATCTAGTTCTGAGCCTTTTAAAGTCAAAATTGAAAAACGATACTTCTCATAAAGTAGTATAGAAAATTATATAGTAAAGTGTATGAAATATTTGAAGTTACATTTTTGGTATAATATGTAATTTTGGTATAATATGTTTGGTATAATATGTAATTTTGGTATAATATGTTTGGTATAATATGTTTGGTATAATATTCTGCATATACATATACATATATTACATTAGTAGTTAGTTTATTAGTTAGTATAGTAGATAGTTAGACTTATTTCTTCTTTAGTTTATGACATTGTAACATGTGGACAATAAAACATAAAATATTGAAATTAATCTTTGAAGATTTTTTATGCGTTTATTAATTTTTAACAAAAACAATCAGTTTGCTCTTTTTCATGATCACAATTCATGTTTCTAAAAAGACATTGTTATTACTAACGTTTAATAATAAAACGTAAACCACAAAATTATAATTACACATATGTATATATGTAATATTACGATAACACACCTGGTTCTCTGTTTGAGAAAAAATTTTTTTAAGTTAAAATTATACAATATTACGTGATCATTATTAACACGATTGTAAATGAAACACGCTAATTTACCTTTTGTTAGCAAGAACACTTTACTTCGACATTATATTTTGACCACTATTGATGATTTACACTTTTAAGACAAAAATGATGAATGTTTAACTGATAGATGTCTTATTCACAATGATAAAATAACAACATATTGACCAGAAACCTATGAGAAGGGGGGGCAAATAGTGTCACTTTAGATTTCTCCTCTTTCCTGCGTCTATTTTATTACTACTCGTTAATAGAAAGACAAATAATTTAAGAATCTAGAAAGGGCTAATAAGAATAACAGCGTGGTAGAGTGCAAATTTTCAATTAAGACAGAATATTAAAGTTTATTATTTCAACTTTATTCGAACGTTTCGGTTCCACTTTGAGTCATTTTTAGCAAAGTTAACTGTGATCAAACGCTAACGGAAGGACTGAGGTTGAATCACTCTCAGATTGCCCAATCCAAAATTTGTAACAGTTTCCGTGGTTGGAATGGTATAGCAGTGATATAGAGATGTTCGCTTCTTCAGTATCTACAATTTCCAATCGTGTCAAAAACGTAAAATTATTAATAACGTAAATAATACCAATAAAGATGTCATAATTTAAAATGATAAATACTAAAACTGAAATAATAAATGATAAGTATTTAAAAGTTTGCAAGCCAATTCTGACAATAAAAAAATAAAACTACAATATTATGAGATCACGTATGTGAGTCGGTCGGAAATCAAAAGTATAACAATGTTTATTATTATACTTATATATATTATATTTTTATTATACGTATTATTATACTTTTAACTTGAGTATTTCATCTGGAGAGTACCTTCATTACATTTTATATCTTTATATAAATTTGTATTGTTGAGAAGAAATACAGGAACGCGGATAAAACGTTATTTTAAAAGCTAAAGATTAAAGTATAAGACGTGAAAATAAATTAATTGATTTGAATGCAAATAAGGATGAAAAAAAGCGAACTCGTAAATTTATCTATATTTTATATAAAATTTAATTTTTATGAAACAACAATGTTTGCAAAATAAATTGTTATAACTGTAGTCAAAACAGTATTGAGTGCTCTCCATTTGGTTGACACAAGTATTGTTCTGTTTTTGTTACTTACAATCTTAATACGTATACTAAGAAGGATAAAATGTTTGTGTCTGTTTGTTTCACTAAAAGACTCATTAAAATGCTACGTTGTTTTTACTCCTTAGGAATCAGTTTTCTCCTATGTTTTTTCTCCATTTTAAATAAAGAGCATTTTATATAAACATGCAGCAGTTTAAGATTAAATTAAATTTTTATATAAAGAGCATACAGTTTAAGACTAAATTAAAATATGCACACCACAATATTAAATGAATAATTAATTTTTTAATTTATATGCGACAATTATTATAAATTAATTTTTAATTCATATACGACGGAAAATAAAAAAACAAAGTAAATTTATTTTTTTCCCATATACACCTTAGCAAAATATACATACAAAATAATTTCTCAATATAATCATTTAATTTTGCAACACATTTTGTAACGATCTACAATCTTCTGATTCCGTTTAGAAGGTTTTTGGATTAAAACTTTAAGACAACTGAAATTTGAATTTCTTCTACATCTAGCCTACAGTCCCGACTTTACTCTTTTTAATTTCCATTTGTTTAAATCATTAAGAAGAGCTCTGCGTTGCCGGCGGAATATTTAGTGACGAGAAAGTTATGGACGTAGTGCATATGTGGCTTCGAAGGCAGTCAAAAACCTTCACAGACAAAATCAGAAGACTTGTGAACTGTAACACAAATATGTTGTAAAAATAAAAGATTATATTAAGAAATAATTTTGTATGTATATTTTGTTAACGTGAATTGTATGTGAAAAAAAATGTTTACTTTATGTATGATTCTCGTTGTACAGATACTTTTTGTTATATAATATAGATAATATAGGTAAAATATTTTATGACATCCTGACGGTTTTATACGGTAAAGAAAGCTTCTATCTCACGAGAGAGGAGATTCAAGATACCGTAAAACCGATATTAATAGGAGTACATACAGCAATATAAATATAATCATAGTTATAAATAAATAAATTTATGAATGAATAAATAAATATATTATAAATATATTGTAATTTATATATATTATAAATATATATAAATAAATAAATATATTAAACTAGAGGGATTTATAAGGATTAATTATAATTTACGCGCTGCATTAGGTCGTCGCCGCGGGAGCCAAAGAGATCCGCGCCGAGTGCGACGCGAATCTTCAGGAAGTGATGCCGATCCTGGACGCAGCGAATGCCGCTCTGAACACCCTGACTCCGCAGGACATCCAGATCGTCAAGTCCATGAAACGTCCGCCGGCCGGCGTGCGACTGGTCATGGAAGCGATTTGCATACTGAAGGTTTATTAAATAATTGTGAAGTAAACAATATGCAAATGTGTACTTTGCTCGTTGGCAAAAACAGAAAATTAATCGACGTCAAACGATATTTAGTTTCCAACTTGCATGAGTATAATAACGCATAAATATTAATACATAAAATACATATTTATGTAGCACCTAATTGAATTTATCATTAACGTAGGTATATCATTAACGTGCCAGATTTATAATATACAAATTCGTAACACATATATAAATATTATAATATTTTATAATATGCAGTGTGTAATAATGAGCTATCAAATTCCGCTTCAAATCTGATTGCTCTTTGCTCAAGAACCCCTTCGAAAATCGTGCAGGACGTGAAGCCGGAGAAGGTGGGTCCGGTGGACGATTACTGGAAGCCGTCGCTCCGCGTTCTCGGCGATTTAAAGTTTCTGGAGTCGCTGCTGAACTACGACAAGGACAACATCCCGGAGCGCATCATGAACAAGATCCGCACGACGATCCTGACGAATCCGAATTTCGATCCGGAGCGTATCCGGCAGGTGTCGACCGCCTGCGAGGGCCTCTGCCGCTGGGTGTTCGCCCTAGAGGAGTACGACAAGGTCGCCAAGGTGGTGGCGCCGAAGAAGCAGGCCCTGGCGAAGGCCGAGGCCGACTACTCCGGGGCGATGGAGCAGCTGACGCTGAAGAGGAACCTGCTGCAGGAGGTGCGCGAGAGATTGGCCAGATTGGAGACTCTGCTGGCGCAACGAAGGATGGAGTACCAGGCGATGACCGACGAGGTGAAGGAGTGCGAGGAGAAGCTGAGGAGGGCCGAGGAGCTGATCGGGGGTCTCGGTGGCGAGTACATCAGATGGTCCGAGGCCGCAAAGTACGATATTTTATTGTTACTTTGCTATATTCGATCTCTTTTTTTTTCTTTTTCTGATAGAATCAAAACCATTTAGACGATTTAATACGTAGTCTCCATCATTTAAATTAATATTGTATCCACCTACATTTTGCCTTCTATTTTGATTTCTATCTTTTTTATATTTGCCAATTTTTGCTTTATTTATCGATGGTTTGCAATCTTAATAATTAATGGCCGAAATGACTTGAAACCCTCGTGGTTACTGGCAGATCGCTCGGGGAAGGCTACTACAGATTAACGGGCGACATCCTGATCAGCTCCAGCGTGGTGGCCTATCTCGGTGTCTTCACGATGCAGTATCGGCAGCGGCAAGTGGAGGAGTGGGTGAAGTTCTGCACCAGTCTGAAGGTCGTCTGCACCCAGGATTTCCAGCTCACGCAAGTGCTGGGCGATCCGGTGCTCATCCGCAGCTGGAACATATTCGGCCTGCCGAGCGACCTGTTCTCCATCGACAACGCCATAATCATCACGAACTCGCGCCGCTGGCCGCTCATGATCGACCCGCAGGGCCAGGCGAACAAGTGGGTGAAGAACATGGAGAAGGCGTCGAATCTGCACGTCGTCCGACTGACGCAGCCGGACTACATGAGGATCCTGGAGAACGCCGTGCAGTTCGGGCAGCCGGTGCTGCTGGAGAACATCGGAGAGGAGCTGGAGGCGGCCCTGGAGCCGTTGCTGATGAAGCAGACCTTCAGATCCGGCGGCGCGCTATGCATCAAGATCGGCGACAGCGTCATCGAGTATTCCGACAAGTTTCGGTGAGTCTCATCGCTTGAATTTTACATTCCACTCTTGACACGTTGGCTACTGTGATTTGAAATCCATAATTTATAAATCACATTGTTTATTTACATTTTATTTTGTTTCAATAAGATCTGAATTTAAAATGATAAGAAATTTGATAAGCAGGAATAGATTTGATATAAATTGTTTTTTGTCAATTTATCAGCACTGTCTCTTGATGCTTTTAATACTCAAAATAAATAAATATTTATTTGGATTTTTTATAAATTTTTTATAAATTAGGATTTTTTGTAAATAAATAATTATTTGGAGTACTAAATTTGCAGTACTAAATTTCCGTAAGGGAATTTCACGCATTTGAGAGATTCATTTATAAATTACAAATTTTGATGGTAGAATGTGTGATTTTCGTAGATTTTACATTACTACGAAATTGCGAAATCCACACTATTTGCCGGAAGTGGTGGTGAAAGTGACTCTGTTGAACTTCATGATCACTCCGGTCGGTCTGGACGATCAGCTTCTAGGAATAGTCGTTGCGAAGGAAAGACCCGAGCTCGAATCCGAGAAAAATCAGCTGATAGTTCAAGGAGCGGCTAATAAAAAGTATAAAAAGAACATCTTTCTACTACTCTAATTCTATCGTTTACCTTTATATTTTTATTTGAAATAAATATTAAAATAGTAAATTAAATCATCATAAAATTACTCGTGATTGAACGATCATTAAATATCCTTTATTTATAAAATTATTACATAAAGTTGAGAAACACATTTACAGTCGCTTTGACGAATAAAATTTATCATCCGTAATTATCCGTGGGCATTTAATTTTTAATTGATGAAATAAACTGCCGATAATTTCCTAATGAATATGTATAAATCAAATAAATTTTGTATGTAAATAAATATAAATTCTCGGTAAAGCTTTGCGAATTTGCAATTTGAGGATTATTTATTGCTCTGACCAGCGATATTTTTAGCAACGTTTTTTTCCCGCAGGATGTTAAAGGAGATAGAGAATAAGATCTTGGAGGTGCTGCAAGCAGCGAAGGAGAACATACTCGAGGACGAAACCGCCATCAGCGTGTTGAGTTCGTCGAAAAGTCTGGCCAACGAGATTCAAACTAAACAGACTGCGGCTGAAATTACCGAGAAGTCGATCGACGCAGCGAGATTGCAGTACACGCCGATTGCAGTATATACTACAGTTCTCTTCTTCACTATCGGTGAGCAAACAAAAATAACGTTTATCCATAGCTCGAGGGAAAATCGCTAAGTTTGAACAGACCACCTATTAAATTCTATTAAAGTATATAAAAACAAAATATATGAGATACATGCTCTAATAATAATAAGAAAAATAACTGCTAAACTTTAATTAATACGTGATCCTTAATTATTATTTTTTAACTCTCTGTCATTTTTAAATCCATTTGAAATCTAAAAGTAAATTTAAAGTATCTATGTCTAAAAAGCAAAAGTATATCTAAAAATAATAATTTAAACAATAACATATCGTATGTTATCATTTAAAAAATAAGTTTGCGAAAGTAACGTTTATCGAAGCGTTTCGTTAATCTTCCTCGCAGTCATGCTGGCGAATATCGATCCGATGTACCAGTATTCACTCGCCTGGTTCGTCAATCTCTTCAAGAATACGATCGACAACACGCCGCCGGTGGAGGACATAAAGCAGCGTCTGAAGGATCTCACCAGGTGCTTCACCTATTCCCTGTACGTCAACATATGCCGCTCGCTCTTCGAGAAGGACAAGCTGCTCTTCTCGCTTCTGCTAGCCGTGAACTTGCTGAACAAGCAAGGCCAGCTCTCGATGGCTCACTGGATGTTCCTGCTGACCGGCGGCGTCGGCCTCGAGAATCCCTTCGTCAATCCCACCGAATGGCTACCGGCGAGGTCCTGGGACGAGTTGTGCCGATTGGACAGCGTGCCAGGATTTACGGTAAACTTTCCGGAGTAACGTTAATCCAAACGTTCTCTATAAAAAATATATTAAATTTCTTTGTCAAAGCCAATTTTTTATTAGTAATAATTTTGCGTGATATTTTTCTTTACTAAAGCCAATTTTTACCAATAATAAATTTGCGTGATATTTTTTTTATCAAAAATCAATTTTTATCAATCATAATTTTGCATGATATTTTTCTTTACCAAAGCCTTATTTAATTGGCTCTGGTAAAATTCTTCGTAAAAATCGATCGAATATCTCCATGAAATTTAACGGAATTTCTTTAATATATTATTGGTTTGTTATAGAAATTTAGTTACGGTAGTTTATTAGAACGTGAAGTCTTACTGCAACGAGATTGCTTTTTTTTGCAATTCAGGGAATAAGAGACTCGTTCACGAGAAGTATCGACGAGTGGAAGAGGGTATTCGATCACAAGGAGCCTCACACCTCGTCCTTTCCCGCTCCCTGGGACAAACTGAGCAATTTCGAAAAGATGCTGGTGCTACGTTGCATACGTCCCGACAAGATAGTGCCGGCGGCGCAATTATTCGTCGAAGGTAAAGTTGTTTAAAAAAAGAAAAGGAGGCCACCAAAATCTAAGAATAGATCGACCCAGATGAAGGGTACACGGGTATAACCGGGGGGAATCTAGGACGGGCCGTACATTTCGAGCGAAGGGACGAAATTAAATTCTTTGCGACAATGGGGAAGTAGGTCTCTCCGCGTATAATGCCATATATCCCTTTATGCCCTTATTTCCTCTCCTTTATAAAATACGAAAGAATAACTCTCTCTGTATATATGTGTGTATATATATATATATATAACGTAAAGCCGAAGATTCTTGAACTGAAATTGTTCGACAACCGATACCGTCCGTCGCTATTTTACTTGGCTTGAATTTTCGATCACTCGATAGAACAATTAGGGCGTCAGTACATCGTGCCACCGCCCTTCGATCTGGCGGCCTCTTTCGCGGACTCGCACTCCTGCATCCCGCTGATATTCGTCCTGACACCCGGCGCGGATCCCATGGCGATCCTGCTGAAGTTCGCCGACGATCAGGGCTTCGGTGCCAACAGACTCTTCTCCCTGTCCCTCGGCCAAGGTCAGGGGATCATCGCCGAGGGACTCATTGACGAAGGCGTGAAGAGCGGCACATGGGTGGTGCTGCAAAATTGTCACGTCGTCAAGACCTTTATGGTCACACTGGAAAAAGTAACTTCTCGCACAAATCACACAAATCGAATTTGTTACGCGATTAAACAGACTAACATTGAAACTACTGAAGCAGTCAAAATTACTGGTTTGTAACTTTTTATCAAATTTATGACCGAGCTTTTTTTAAGATTTTCCGTGGTTTTTGTTGCGAAACGATTAAATTGATTAATTAAATTTTCTTTTTTTGTATTTTTCTTTTTAAAGACACGTACGTATTTAGATAATAAAAATATATTAGCATTAATCGTTAATAATTTTAAAATTAAAAGAAAAATAATATTAATTATAACATATAATTTTAATTAAAATTATACTCCTGAAAGGTCTATAAAATAAAATTTTAATTTGAAATTTATTTTACATTTGCAGCATATAAAAAATTATTATAATTTACACACATAATTTACAGATTTCTTTTATAAATGTGTTTAATACCTTTAAACTTATTGTTAGAATAATTAGACTTGTTATTACACAAAAAGAATTCTGAAAGATTTAAAATTTTGTTGGATACAGATTTAAAAATAAATTTTGTTGGATTAGGTATCAAAAAAATTATGCTGGAAACACATAAACTTGTTGCCAGAGTACCAAATTTTTTTATATTCCAACATAATTTTTTCTGATGATCGAACAAAATTTTTTCTCAAATCTGTATTTAGCAAAATTTTCGATCTTTCAAAATCATTCTTGTACGCTTGAATTTAAATGTATGACTATTACAAATTTCTCTTATTACTTCTAACTCTTGAATTTTGAGCATTATTTTAAAAAGTGTATTGTTATCTTGCTTAAAGCGCGCCTTTTAATTTCTTCCTTTCGTTCCATTACTTGCTGTCTTATCTTTATTTAGATATGCGAGGGTTTTACGAAGGAAACGGTGCACCCCGACTTCCGGCTGTGGCTGACGAGTTATCCGGTCGAGCACTTTCCGGTCAGCGTCCTGCAGAACGGCGTGAAGATGACGAACGAGCCTCCCAAAGGGCTGCGCGCGAATATCTTGCGGTCTTTTCACCAGGTAAGAGGCAATTCCTCATCCACTTCGTCGCTCTCGCTAAAGGAGACGGGAGATTCAATTCTAAGAGATTCGGTTCGCGGACAGGACCCGATATGCGATCCCGACTTCTTCGACACGTCCAAGCAGCAGCTGACCTTTAAACAGCTGCTCTTCTCGCTCTGCTTCTTTCACGGCATCGTGCAGGAGCGACGGAAGTTCGGGCCGATCGGCTGGAACAATCAGTACGAGTTCAACGAGACGGATTTGCGTATCAGCGTGCTGCAGCTCAAGATCTTACTCGACCAGTACGACGACGTTCAGTTCACCGCGTTGAAGTATCTCACTGGTATCCGAATTAAATTCCGTTGTTTTTACTTTAAACTTTCTTGTTTACACTTTTCGCCCAATTACGCGCACGAACAAAATTTTCACATCAAAAGTAGACATAAAAATAAGTGTGTTAAAATATATTAAATAATTATATTAAAAGTAAATAATAAACGGTTTCCTATTTTTAATTAGATTTGAGATTCAGCTGGAAAAGTGAACGTTAATAATGGAACTCAATGGATTAAAAACAAATATGCATAATGATTTTATACAAAAATATATTTAAAAAATAATAATTATATCGAATATAAATATAATATATTACATTAATATTTCATTATATAAAATAAAATATTAATATTTAATATATTGTGAAATATATTATGCATATTAAATTAAATTAATGTTAAATAAATAAGGAATTGTTGTGAAAGTGTTATGATAAGAAATAGAATTCGAAGCATTGATAAGCCACAGTGAGCAACGAATTTACGTGCTCTAATCCTCTGTTTTCTCAAGGCGAGTGCAATTACGGTGGTCGCGTGACCGACGAGTGGGACCGACGGACCCTCAACACGATCCTGATGCGATTCTATCACGAGGACGTGATCGTGGTCGAGCGAAAGTATCTGTTCGATCCCAGCGGCCTTTATTACGTACCGCCGGTCAGCGAGTACAGTCAATTCCTCGATTACGTGAGCGAATTGCCAATGACCACCACGCCCAGCGTCTTCGGCATGCACGAGAACGCTGACATCATCAAGGATCAGCAGGAGAGCTACTTGATGCTGTCCTCCATCCTGACCACTCAGGTATAGTATTAAACGAGTGCGCCGAGATTGATTGTTACACACTCCTCTCACGCGGTTCGTCGGCGACGACGATTTATCGCACGTCCACACGCGTGTTCCGGTCGGTTCGAGATAAATTATAAAAAGGCGGTGAAGTGTGATACGAAGAAGCTCGTAAGGACGCTTTTAAGTGAGATTATCTTTTAAAATAAAATATCCCCATTTTCCTATAAACGTAATGCATCGATAATGTATTATTAAATAAAGTGTTTCTTCTTACAATTTAATATAATCTTATATTAAATCGTATATGTTCTTACAATTTAATATAAGATCTAATGTATTTGTACTCTCAACCGCCGAGATATTCTTCTTGAAGCTTTCGTAATCGTTCCGTGACTAGTGTTGCATGAGAATTAAAGTTCGAGCGTCATAAGGTGAACGATATCCTCCTGTATAATTTATTGACTTTTTTCCCTTATCTTCATTTTAATCCCCGATTCCTCCATTACGATAGAATAATAAGAATTTCTTTTGTCTTTTCATCTTTGTTCAGAATATTAAGGAGTTCAAAGTAATATATTTATATTTATTTGGGAAAGTAACTTTCACGAAGTAGAAATAAAATCAAATAACAATATCGTTTAATTTTCACGCGATTAGCGTCAAGGAGGGAAATCAAAGAAGACGGTAATATTCCTACCTATCATTGCAAAATCCAAAAATCTTCAAACGCGTTAAGATGTTTATACAGAATTAATTCCTTAAAAATTATTTGAAGAGCATAGAAAAGGAATATTTTATTTTTTACAAAAAGACGTTATTTTATTACTTACTAATAAGAAAAGAGCGATGGATTTAAATATATGAAAATAATGCGACGGAAGAGTCCTTAGACCATCGCACTATCTATTAAAATTAACAATGCTACAAACAGCTATAAAACAGCATTATTAAACTTCGCGTCGAGTCTTCGTTCTTCAATCTAAGTTAAACAAAATCTATCGCTCGAGTCCTCTTAACAGAGTTAAATCAGCGAAATGCGACGACCTCGCGCCAAAAGTTTGCGAGCGCCCCGCGTTAAGCTCCTCCGATTTTCCATCCAGGAAGTCACCGGCCAGGAAGTGGAGGGCGCCGAGAAATCGCCGGACGAGATCGTCTACGGCGTCTCATCCGACATCCTGTCGCGATTGCCGCAGGACTACGATCTCGTGGCCGCCCTGAACAGATATCCCACGCTGTACGAGCAGAGCATGAACACGGTGCTGGTCCAGGAGATGGGCAGATTCAACAGACTCCTGCAGACCATCCGCGGTAGCCTCGTGAACGTTCAGAGGGCGATCAAGGGTAATGGATGAACGAGTTCCCTTTTACGCTTCGCGAGTGTCTTGCGATCCCTCTAAATTCTACTCGCATCCGTTTTTAGGTCTAGTGATAATGGAGCCCAATCTCGAGGAGGTCTACTCGTCGATCATCATCGGCAGGATACCCAAGATGTGGATGAGAGCTTCCTACCCTTCCCTGAAGCCGCTCGGCAGCTACATATATGATTTTCTGAAGAGGCTGAATTTTCTCCAAGTAAAATTAGGAAATGGATTACATCTTGAATATTTTATTTGTCGTAAAAATTAAACGTTCCAAATTATGTAATTTCTTAGTCCTTAGTCCTCTTTTAATCGAAAGTGATTTATAACATTGGAATTTAATTACAGCTTTTCGACTTTTCGAATTTTTCACAAAATGCTTGATTTCATTTATGATATCTATTTATGATATCTATTTATTTATGTAGAAATAATATCACATACTTATGTAGAAATTATCATTTTATCCAATCTAATTAGATATAAATTATAAATAAAATATTATAAATATATAGATATACATAATTTCAAATGTACATTTGAAATTATATATATTTATATTATTTATACCTAATTGGATTGGATAAACAATTTTGCGCACATATATCTTGTGAGGCTTTTATGCTCCTTTTTGTTCCATTTGCTTATATCTAAATTGTTATTTACTTACTATTTTATCATTTTATCGATTTCATGAAATTGTAGACGTGTTATAGTTCATAATAAGTCAGGTTTATTTATATAAGAACTTCAACATTATTTATACAAGAACTTTAACTTGTTTAAAATTATTTTAGTTAACTAAATAACGATCAAGATCAAGATGAGAAACTAGCTTTTCTTTATGCTCGATACCCTCATGTAGACATTATATTTCATACTAAATCAGATTTGTTTACGTAACGAGAACTTTAACCGTTCAAAATTATATTAATTAAACAGTATTAAAATAAATATTTATACCTTCTTTTCAGACTTGGTACACGGAAGGGCCTCCCACGTCTTTCTGGATTTCCGGTTTCTACTTCACGCAAGCGTTTCTCACCGGCGCCCGGCAGAATTACGCGAGGAAGTATTCGATTCCCATCGATCTGCTGATTTACGATTTCTTCCCTTTGAAGGATACCGTTTTCGAAAGTCCGCCCGTCGACGGGATATACGTCTACGGGTTATTTCTCGACGGCGCTCGCTTCAATATGGCCACAATGGAGCTCGACGAATCCTTTCCGAAGATCCTTTACGATACCGTGCCCTACGTAAGTGAAACCGCGTAGTAAAGTTCTCTGTCCCTTCAGCTAAATTCGACGCTTTTCGAGCGAACGTTCAAACGATTCGCAAATTCCGCCGTGAAAAGAGCGCACAGCTCCTTCCGCGAAAGATGCTCTGGATTTTCTGGAACCCTCCCAAAAATGCAACACATGTTTTTCCTGAAACTGTCCGAATTTTAGTCGAACGACGGAGAGAGAGAGTTGGGGGGGGGGGACTTTAAACGTCCGCCTCTGACAACAGCGTCTTCTCGCGTCGGACTTACCCTCCGTACGCTTTCAGATCTGGATGAAGCCGGTGACGAAGGACCAGGTGCAGGTCAGGGACACGTACACGTGCCCGGTGTACAAGACCACCGAGCGGAAGGGCGTGCTGTCGACCACCGGCCACTCGACCAACTTCGTCATCGCGATCTGGCTGCCGACGTCGCGTCCGCCGGAGCACTGGATCCTGCGTGGCACCGCCATGCTGTGCCAATTGTCGGACTAATAACCGGGATTGATATCCAGCTCGCAGATAAAATCCACGAGAGACCGGACATTTTAATGAGCTCGCCTCAGAAAATATATATAACCGTCGCCGTAATTGATTTTCTTCGCGGTAATTAAATCCCTTCGATCGTTTCGAACGGATAATGTTTAGTTATCTCTCTTTAAAGATCCGAAAGAGTTCATTTCGAAAAGATCAGAGTCGCGATGATTAATTTTTCTTCGATATCAAGTTCTTTGTGCTCAAGAGACTGAGTAAAATAACGCAGATATATAACTTATGCGTGGCTTCTTTAAACTTTTGAAAGGTTGTAGAACGATGGGTTCGGAAATCTCTCCGTACTCTGCCTTTCACATAACATAGAATGTAAGAGAAAAAGTAAATAATTATCGCCGATCAATAAAAATTATATTAATATTTACTTGAGGTATATAAGACACGTGTGTGCTTTATAAAATGCTGTTTTCTAAGAAAGATTTTTCACAGAAAAGTATTTCCATGAAAATTTCTTTCCAGAAAAAGTAGATCACTTTTATGCAAATGGTCTACAAATAGCATTATTTTCTTAACAAGCAATAACCAGCACGTAGAACAAATTTAAAATATTACTTCTTGCAGCTATAAATGTTATTTATATTGCATATAAATATTATTTATGTAGATAGAAAAAAAAATTCAAATCCAAGAAAATCAAAAACTTCTACGTAAAAGAGAATAATATTGCGCAAAATTATTGCACACACATGAACAATACCAATGTCCTCTAGCATCATGGAAAAGATATCGGGCGAGAGTGCTACAGGAAATTCGAATGGGGCTCGAAAGGTGGCTGGCTGCCCGTTAATTAAACCCGTCAGGAATTCTCGTCGAACTCCCGTTGATCTCCTTTCGCGTCGTCCTCGTCGTCCTCATCGTCGTCGGCGAGCACCATTTTCGCCGGTGCTTCTCCTCGTGTTATCCCGCGCGCCGTGTTGCACAGTTGCCGGTATTTATTATGTGGAATATGGCGCTTTCGGGGGTGTGGGGTAGTAGTAGGAGGAGGAGGAGGGTTGTCGGGGAGGGGAGAGGGGAAGAGAGGGGGTTGAGCCGCCACCGGGGGTGGCGGGGCGGTTACAGCGGCTTGCTTGGCGGCACCCTGTCTACCCGGACCGAGATCGCCGGAGGCTCGTTGCCTAGCGACCCCGTATTGATCTCACCCCGTATCTCCCGTTCCTACCCCTCCTTCCTCCTCCCCCGCGGTCCCACGCGAGCATCCCCGCGCATTCCCCTTCTCTCTCTCTCTCTCTCTCTCTCTCTCTCTCTCTCTCTCTCTCTCTCTCTCTCTCTCTCTCTCTCTCTGTCTCTCACACCCCTTTCTGGTTACGTTTCTCGTGATTATTACGCGAAACGTATTTCTCATTGTATAATTTTACATCTCACGCGCGATGTTACTCGACGTCGCGCGTGTTCTGCGAACCAGGCCGAAAGTTTTCCCCGCGAAGACGCGCAGAATTATTTCTCCTCCGACTGTCCCCTCTGTTCCTCCTTCTTCTGCGCCTTCTCCTCGCCCTGACCTGGAACTTCTGCGTCTTTTCTGTCAACTTCCGCGAGGCTCTCTTGGCCAGGTGTTCTCCACTTTTACAGACGGGCTTATCAGTTCACGGTTAATTTCGTCTATAATTTATAATTAGGAAAGAGAGAGAGAGAGAGAGAGAAATTGTGATAATTAATTTCCATCAATTTATATAGCGCAATTTATTTATTTTGCAATTATTTCCCTTTCCAATTCATTTATCTTTCCACCTGCAGCCATCTTGTCCCTTCCTGTCTGCCGTTCTTTATTTTCCTTTCCCTCCTCCCTCGCGTTCATCTCGTTTATTTTCTATCGCTGTACCTTTCCTTAGTTTCTCATCCCTTAGCCCGCGTTCTTCGTGCGAAGTACCATCATCCGAATTAAGCCGCGACTCGAGCCATGAAGAAAATATGTGATTATACCCGATGCAATTTCATAAAGTGCACTCTCTGCTCCCTCTCAATCCCTCTCGCTCTCCCGCCTCTCCGTCCCCGTTCTGTATAGAATTTCTTTCGCTCTCGCGATATCTCCACAGAGATCCGAAGTCCAATTAAGTCAACTGCTTGCGCGCGAATGCAAGCCGCTTCTTTCGAGGCACGCAATAACGGCTTCAATTATCTTTAGATTCTTATATTTTATTTATCCGATCGATAGTTGTCAAATATAAGTCGAGGATCGTGCAAATTAATATCGCGTTGCCTATTTCTGTCGGGATTTCTGTCTTCTCGAAAAACGTTCATTGAAGATTTTGATTTTATTAAAAAATCCAACGAAGTAATTGTAAAATTATATTTAAATTTAAGAGTCTGCGGTAAACATCACAATAAAGAATTAGCAAATACACTAGTAATATAAAAAATTATAATAAAAAATTCGCAAATACAACTGAAAACGACAAACGCAAATTAATGTTTACAAAACTTACGAAGCGATGAAGACTAATGAGTTAAACAAGTGATTGAGGACTAATGAATTAAACTTAATCTTAAATGGTCTTGCGGTGCAGTTTTATAGCAAATATTTCTCAATATCAGCAATAATTGGTTTCGACTAAAAATATATCTTGTAAACTTTGAAAAGCAAACGTTCGCAGAATCTGGTCCGTCCGTCTGACGTCAGAGCGGGAACGCGGCCGCAGAAGGTTAATAATCGCGTTAACGCAGCCGACCAACGGCGATCGGGATCGCCTGCGGTCGTCCTAAGAACACATCGCTTGAATGGAAGTCAGGCTCCCAGGCCGCGGCGTGGCGGCGGGTCGCGGAGGGTGCAAAACTTGCGCGAGCGGCGAGCCTCCTTTCTCCTCTCCCTTCCTCCCGCTCGCCAAGCGAACGGCGTCGTTTCGCGTGCATCCTCTTCGCGTCCTCCCTACGCCCCTGCAGCCGTTCGCCAGTCTATCTTCCCATTGGCAAAGTGACCTTCATCTGAATTTCTTTGTTGCGCCTACGCGCGCCGGCAGGGTCGATGGGGCGAGAGGAAATTTGCAATCCCTGACAGGACGGGGCGACCAGGAGGAATGGGAGGGGGGGGGGAGCTCGGGGCGGGAGGGACGATGTCAGAAATGGCGGACCTCTTACTTTTACCTTCGACGATCGCGCAGGAGGAGGGCGAGACCAGGATCGCGCGGTGGATGAATGGCGACTCTGGTGAATCGCGACGGGGCAGGATCGCTGCCAATTTTTGGGGCAACAGCTGATTCGATAAATTACGCTACTATATCGGATAATTAGATAATCTCTCTTCTGACTCGAGATCTGCGCTTCCTACCAGCTGCGACATCTTCATTTTCTATTCTCATTGTTTCTCAGTTACTATCGAGTGTCGTTTAGGAGAGTTGAGCGGGGAGGGGGAGGGAGGGAGGGAGGGGGAGGCAGTTTGAACCCTTTCGGGTTGCCGCGAATTATAAGGCTTGCAACAGGTGGCAAAATAATTATCATTACCGAAAGTTCCGCAAAGATATTCGCGAGTGCATAACCAACTCCTTGCGCGGAAAGTTCCTCGCGGTGTCTCGCGTGAAAATTGATGTTCCCTACCGCCGAAACGATTGCGAAACTTCCCGGGGAGCGCGATGCAAGCTCCCGCGATTTATGCTGGGATAGATGTAGAAAGAGAGAGATTTATCTCTGGCGCGCGATCGCGTCGTTTTTCTCGAATCATAAAGGGATAACGCGGAAGAAAAGTATAAAGGATCGCTACATTAGCTTCCATATAACGATCAATCTCTCTGCCACTTAGCCGATTTCTTAGGTCTTTGTTGAGGAAAAACAGCGGCGCGGAATATGAATAGAGCGGAGCGGCAACTTTTTATTAAGATAAATGGGTACATTAACAAACGGGTTGATATAATACAATTTCGTAATTAGATTTAAAAAGTGTGATAAGCTGGGAAATTTTCTCTTTTCACTGTAAAGTTACAACGGTGGAAATTAGTACGATTATTAAATTTAATTGTAGCTTTCAATTAATTGTAAAGATTACTTCAAAAATTAATTAACGAAATTGAAACTTTTGACATTAGTTGATGCTGTACATAGCATAATTTTTGTTACAATAACTTTTGCTATAAATTATCGTATATAAAAATGGTGCCGAGCAAAGTTTAAAACAAATTGACGAAATGTGGATACGTGAGGTGAAATGAAGTGAAATTAAATGTGTGAATTATATTTTATTTAATATTGCATTTCTACGTAAGTTTATTAAAAAATAAAACTAATTATGAATTTTTACTTCAATAATTAATCTGTAATGATAAAAATGATATACATTTGCAGGATAAGTGTGCTAGGAAGTAAAGATGCAACAAATTGATTGTTTTATGCATACACATTTTATTTTTTTACACATCTCGATGTTTATTTTTTACACTCGCTTTACATAATAATTTATAATATAATTTGTAGGATTAGAGTTTTCTTTCTTTTTAACGTCATTCTATTTTTTTGTCATATCGAATATTTACAGTGTATAAATCAAATATATACTGAAGTAATGCCTATCGAGCCGACATTATTACACGGTAGCATTACTTCAGAATATTTGATTTACAAGCCTAAATCCTTCAAATTATTTTACAACGTATCTTTTTAATGAACGTTATTAAGAAACCATTAGGTATTCGTTAATTAAAGAATTTTCAAAGCTTCCCAGACAACATAAAGTTCAAAATTGGAACGTAAGACGTCTTAAAGACGTCTAAAAGCGTTTTAAAAACACGTTTGCGAGAAACGTCTGAAAAGCGTCTAAAAGACGTCCTGGAGACGTTTTACGTCCCTATTTTATGTTGTCTGGGTTGACTTTTTGTTTCCTGATTAAATAAGAGTTGTAAAATAGTAATGTGTCCAAAATTTAGAGATGCCATAATTTTCTAACTTCGAAACTGACATTTTCTCGTTTCTTTTTGGGTCAAATTCTCTTTATATTCTTGGAATCTAGGAAATCTGGAGGTCTAGGACTTTTTAGATTTTTTTTTAAGATACTAACTGCTAGAAAATCCTCAAATAAATTTTCAACTTTCTCTTCCTTTGCTTTGTATCTAAAAAATTTTTTAAATACCGACTTTTACAGAATCTCCCCATTGCACATATTCCAACTTCCAATTATGATTCGAACTGTCAGATTCCAGGATTAACCTGGAAAAAAAGCGAATATATATATATATAATATAGATATAAACATACACACACACACATGCGCGCGTGTACGTACGGAAATCACGACGAATCGAGAAAACGAGACGTCTCGGGGTGAGATATCGATCCTGAATAATGGCGGACGCGCAACAACGACGACAACAATGATCGTGGAAGTCGTCGATGGCGGCGGTGGATATAGGGGCGGTGGCGGTGGCGGCGGCGGTGGTCCAGGAGGGATGCTGCGGGAAGGTTGCCAGGCAACGTGCGTCCACCCTTAAACCGCGCAGCATCCCCCACCATCTCGCCGGCAGCATCTCTCCCTTCGCCGCCCTTTCCGTCTCGGTCGATACAACCGACAGCCGTTCTCGGGTCCTCTACGCCCTGGGAATTCCCCGATTTCCATTTAGGGGCTTTTCGGCTTTAAACCCGACCTCGGCGACCCCCGTCCGTCGGGGAACGCTTGTTTTCCACCATTACTGTTAACCACTCTACTCCCCTTTCTCTTTCTATCTTGATGCTTGACGCGTTTGACGGAGAAAATCAGGAGACCAATCTATATATCTAATTTTTTTTATGCTCGACAAATCGATTTTTCGCCTCACGACTGAGCCAGGATGTCAGCGTTTGATGTACACGTTCGTAAACAAATAAAACGGAAAGATATTTCTAAATGTAACATTAAAAATTTGAATACTACTATACGAATAAAATATCACAAAATTAGGATCAATACAATACATATTAATACGTATCACAATAATGTTATATAAAAGTACTTTTACACTTAATAAAGAGATAATAATTCCTAATTTAATATTTAAACCTTAAGGGATAATTATTTTACATAATTTCTTATAAAATTTTACGAAATAGACAAAGACAGTATTCACTCTTATAATTATGATCAATTCAACTAACGTGCGATTAATAAGGGTAATAATCAATCAAAATGAAAGCTTATAGATATCATATTATGTTACAAACGTAACAAAAACTGAAAGATTTTTAAACGTAGGGAGTAAATGAAGTTAGTCAAAGGCTATATTTAAGTAAACCACTATTTAAAGCAGATGCAGACGCACTCACATGAAAATCAATAGTCACGTTTCTCAAATTTAAGTACGGAGAAATAGAAAACGGAGAGAGTGTATGTCGTCGGGGTCCGTGGTACTGACCTTTCCCAAGCGAAGATCGGTCGCGAGAGATTTTCGATGAATTCACACCGGCGCGCAGATCGTTGAATTTGGTCCGCTCTTGGCATTCACCGCGTGCCTTATGAATTTTGAAAAGTTGGCACATGGAAGCCCGCAGTGAACGCAAGGAGCACAGACTCACACTTCTTCCCTCTCGTCCCCGAGTCCGCCGGCCCTTCGGCATATCGTCTGGCATCAGTAGACCTTGTTGAAACTCGTTAGGCCCGATTTCTATGATACGTCGTATGTCGGGTCGTAAGCTGCAAAGCCGTAAGAACTGACCGATCACCGTTGAATGAATGTAAGCAGGATTCTCGATTGTGATTAGTTAATTCTTATACGACTTACGACCCGACTTACAACTCTCGGAGATCGCAGTCCGATGATCTCGGCGAACACACTTTGTCACTTTTGATGATATCTCCAGTTTTAATCCTCGCAATCCTTTCTGGAAATATTTCGCACACGTTCTGACGAAAATTCCTTTTACTGGAATTAAAATTTCATTGTATCTCGTGTCATATATTAGTTGGCAATTAGATCGAATTTTTTAAATGTATTTTTGCATAACGAGTCACTGCCTGTGAAAGGAACTTTCGAGAATAAATCGATTGATCACATAAACGAACGATCATTTCTCATCGCCGCCTTTTCTCTTCAGTTTTACAATTAAACTACACACTTATTTAAGATAATACGAAAATACATCTGGAACTGTAACGACATATTTTTTTCTGTTAGTCATGGCCATCCGCACAATCGCGAGGATATAGAGTCACGTGACGAACGCCGAGATGAATGTTCGCGCTGGAAACTGCAATTGCAGTCTCCGTTCTTCACCAAATCAGCCCTAGTTAGAACCGACTGACGGTTCCTTTATTTGTAGTTCTACCAATTTTCTGATGTTAAGTACCGGTCACCGTATAAATACCGCACTACATAAATTTCGCAGCTGTACTACCAGGAAAAAATTAGCGCTCGAGAAACGAAATCTCGCCCGACGTCCCTCTCGAAATTCGCCTTTAACTTTCACTAGGAGAAAAATTAATCTTTCGCGCGCGCGGAAATGAAGAATGAGCGACATTCGATCTCGCCGCTAATGATCGCATTAATTCTGGGACACCGGATACATACGCGCGGACTCGAAGCGAGCATGATGAACGCCGAAACTGCACTATGGGGGACGTTCACCCCGGCGCGTGCCCTCGGTCAAGGGGGGATCGGGTGCCGCGCGCGCGAGGGGGATCGTGGAGGGGAGGAGCGGTTCGTCACAGTGCTAACGTAACTTATTGCTTATTTCGCGGGGGGAGAGAAGGCCGGGGGGAGGGAGGGTGGGGGAGGGGTTATGCACGAGACTCCATGTCGCGCACACGATGGACGAGGGGATGATGGGAGCAGCTGACACTGGGGGTCCCATTGTGCCCGGTAGATATTCGCATAATCGAGAAATCCACCCTCCTCTCCATTCCCCCTCTCCCCCGCTCACTCCCTTTCCCGCCACCCTCTCGTCCTCCCTCTCGATATGCTGTCCGACCGACGCGCGCTTACGCGCTTTTCACACCGGCGAAGCATATGGGATGCTGCAACCAGCGTCGACGGTGATCCTGATTGATAGTTTCCACCGGTACGAGGTCTCTTCCACACTCGACACTCTGTTCCATTAACGGCGCTTTTTCTCATCACGGTCATCGAACCCGATTCGACGCGATTACATCTCGTGTCCGTCTCTTTAATTTTTCACATCCCACAGTTAGTGTAGATCATTTATTTATCGCGTTTCACTTAATTGCGATTCGTTTCATTTACCGAAAAAAATACCTCATGAACGGTGAATCGAGAATGGAGTATTTTGAGAAACTAAAATGTAATTTAATTCAATCGTAATTACTGAAGCTTCGTGATTGCTTATATACTAATTATGAATTTTAATTATATAAACAAACGCCAAGTGATTTGTAACGCGAAATAAGGAAACGCTAATTTGTTTGAAAATGCAGTTATTTAGGAAAATTAATAAACTAATTAAATTAATTATCTTCAAGGATGTAATCAAGAATGCAATATTAAAACACAAATTCGAAGATCAAATCTCAACAGAGAATTCTAGTAATAGTGATAACAGTCCTTTACAAATATTTTTCTATATTACAAATATTTATCTCCATAAAAACTTTAAATTCCTGTCAATCTTCCAGAAATGTAACGTAACGTCAGATTTTTTTTTCTCATTTCGATGACGAGCGTAAAAACGAGGGGGACAGAAAGTCGTTTCGTTACTTTCTCCGAGGGTCTCGCTCGCTTTAAAAGGCGCGTGTCCGCGGAGGGTGAGTCTGTAGTTGCTGCAATTGTTCTACCCCCTCTTAGCGCCCCCCTCCCTTTCCCCGAAGGCTAATTCATATCCATCGCGAAGGAATCGTGGTGAGAAGGTAGGTGCGGGGAGGAGGCGTGCTCGGTCTCCGCGACACAATGGGGCATTCCCTCAAAGGGCTGAGACCTCGTCGGCCGAAGCTGTGGGTCAGGGTTATTTCCACGCGAAAGAGAGAGAAAGAGGGGGACAGAAGGGGGGTTTAAACGCAGCCCTCGCGAACGGGGGGAACGGGAGAGTCAGGAATTTAATAGGAAGATATTTAAATGCCCCCGTCACACACGTGACATCTGCGCGACGTAGGGTGATGCCGTATTATTGGCGGAAAAAATAATTTTTCGGACGAAGAAGAAGGGACGCCGGGCGGAGAATAGCGTGATCCAATAACGAGTATCGAGTCAGCCTGTCAGTTCGAGACAGCCCGATGACACATAAGAAAAATGAAGACGAAGCATCGGATTGTTTATCACTTTCTGAAATAATTATCGCGTAACATATTATATTTTCAAAGATATTGACAGATCTTACATTATTTTGTATTATTTCATAATGCAACTATAATATCAATAATTTAAAAACGTTTATTGTATCACTGTGTCACCGTTTCGTGTAAGTTAATTGAAAGTCAGACTGTAAGGATTAATTTGATGCAAGATTAATTTTTGTAACAAGGCACGTTTAATTATCCGGCGACGTCGGAACGATTTAATTTGGCCGAGAGATTATTTAATCGTGGACGAAAACCGATCGGCGATAGCCACCGAAGTTTCCGAGGAGGGCAGAGGACAAGGGACGCGAAAGGGCAGGAGGGTGTGTAATCGGGCGTGGCGGTATGAAGCTAATTATAAGCGCTATAAAGTCGCGAGGATAAGAGCGACGCTGACACGATCGAGATATATCGACCTGTCCTACCCCCGAGGTGTGACCTCTCTTTCTCTCTTTCTCTCTCCCTCTAACTTTCACACACAACTTTCCAATAATTTTATCAAGATTAATAAAAGATATATGTAATAATAGCAATTTATAAATATAAAATATATATTTAAAATTAAGGTAAGGATTACTTCCTGTTTTTATGGATACGCATAAACCGGCACACTCAATAGCACTTTCAAATTTGCATCACATTCCTGCAGTATTTTTTGTCGTTAAAAGGAACTTTCTATTCATACATATTTTTATACATTTTTTTTTTATGAACTAAAGATTCTATATTACAAAAGCGCGATTTGATCGATCAAAATTTAAAGAAGCAGAATTTATAAAACTTCCTGTTACCTCGAGACACTAAGGTTATAGTTCGTCACAATCGATAGATTAACCCTCGATAAACAAATCGCGAAGCTATGATTATTGCCATTCTACACGCGACGAAACGTTCGTGTCACCTTCGACTTTACGCACATCTCATTCCCTCTCTTTCCCTCTTACCGTGATTCTGTCTTTCTCTCTCTTTCTATCTCTCTCTTCCTCGTGATACCATTCCGTTCTTGAGGATCACGATGGATCTTCGAGAAAGCGCCGGATCTCTGTCAGTTCTCTTTACGTGGGGGGAAGGGGGGGGGAGTGGTTGACGATACCTGAATGGCCCCGAGTCCTGCGGGCCGCTCTCGTCCTTGTGACGTAACCGAGCACGTGTACGTCGCGGCCACCCTTGCCTCAGGTGGGGTTGGAAACGTCACGGTTTATATACGAATCCTCCCCTGAAGGCAAAGCACGCCCTCACCATCGATCCTGGCGAACCCTCTTCCATTCATGAGTGAGGGCCCGGTGCCAGGCCGGCGAACCGCATGGCTCTACCTGGTATCTGGAACAAACCGACGCTCTTGGCGCGCTCGCGGTAACCGCGGAGGACGGTAGCGAGGGTGAGCGGACGCGGCAGGGCGGAGGGGAGGGTGGCGGCCGCCCACGACGGCCGCTCTCTAGTGATCCTAGGTCAGCGACGATGTCCTTCGTAACGGCCGGGAAATTCATTTAACGCCACGTCAGCATCGCGAACACGCCTCTCGCTCGTCCCCGTTCGCGTTTAGATGAACTCGCAGCCCCAAGCGATTCTGAATTCCAATTGCTCGACTGCCCAGCCATTTAACTCTCGATCCCTTGAGCCTTCATTTCCAAACTTTTTATCACCTCTCAGCCTTGAACTTTCGAAATGCCGACAAAACACAAAATGTGACGCTCAACCCTTTTCCAACCGCAAGGTAAAAATGTGTCGATGAAAGTTGTCGACAAAGAAAAGAGGTTGTCCGCAACGATTGAATCTTTCTCGTTATAGGATAGTCCTTCAATCACAATAATGGAGTAGACGCAGAATTCTTGTTATACACGTTTCTATTTCAGTCAACGCGGAAACAATAGCAGCGAATTGAAATAATAACTGCGTCTCTTTTAATATAATCGTATTATTTTTAATAAATAGTATGCCGCCACATATCGACAAATAATTTCTAGATCTCTTTTTTCCGAATTCAAAAAGATTTTAAAATGATCTTTATTATTTTTATTTTTTCGCGTTATTTTTAATAAAAAAAATTCTTTTGGGACCGTCGAGATTAATAATTTTATTGGAGCTCGTACAAAGATATATGCTCTCTTCGTTCACTATTGATTAAAAAAATATTCCCTTCGGATGCACTCGGGAAATGTTGCAGCGAGCGGGGAGGGAACGTCGCGTCAACCTTTCGCGGCACGACGGCGTTCGCGACGTGCGAAACGCTATAAATAGGAGTCCGCTTGTGACAGCCTCGATCGAGCGCGTCAGCTGATCACATATTGACAGTTCGATAAGTTGCCGCGCGGGAACATCGTTCAACCGTCGAAACTGCTCCTCGCGCAATTAGTCGCGCCTCCGTGAGGACGGCGGAATCCTGAGGATCGATTAAACCGCTCATCGATAGTGTCGTCGGCAAAAATAAAAAAAGCCCGCCAGGAGTGATCTGAACGAAAATATTTTTTTTTCTCGGAAAATTGAATTTTATTTTAATATACCTTCTTTTATTTACATTTCATGTATTGATTTCAGTTGACTTATTTTAAGTAATAAATTTTTGTAATTATATCACAAAGAAAATTAGTAAAAAACTTAAAGAGAGCGTAGACAGACTCTTAAAAAAGAAAAGTATTTTTCTAAATAAATTCTTTTAATAAAAAAGTAATTTAAAAAATGTAAATAAATTAATTTATAAAATTTTAAATAGTAATTAATGATTATTTTATTATTCCCAATCAAAATTTTGATTTATATTAAATATTGAAATATTATGTTGCTTATTTATTTTTATTAAAATTTAAGAAAGGATTTTAATGAAATTAAATAAATATCAAAATAAACTGTTATTTGAAGCTAAAATTAATAGAGCTTAAAATTAATTGTTACATAACAATTTAGTACATGAATTATTTATATTATTCAAGCAACATATTAAAAATAATTGAAATAATAAATTACGTAAATTAATCAGAATACAAAGACGTTACTTTAAAAAATAACTGATCAATAATTGCTCGCTTAAAACGTGGAAATTAATAATCTCGCGTCTGGTATTGGTTTATATTGGAACTGTATATAGATTATTGATTTATATTGGAACTGTATATAGATTGTAGATCGCAGAGAGAGAGAGAGAGAGAGAGAGAGAGAGAGAGAGAGAGAGACTATTACACACACACACACACACACACACACACACACACACACACACACACACACACACACACACACACACACACAAACCTGCTCGTCGGATTCCGAGGAAGATTAGGGTGGAAGTTCGAGGGCCCCGGGGACGAGGGATTGGACCTGTAGGGCGCGATCGTGATCGGGGACCGATTTCAGGTACCGGCTCACCGGAGTCAGTTTCGTGACAGAAAATTACGAAAATGGTAATTAGGCACGAGGTAGCAGCAGCGGCGACGTACCGGCTACGGCTTATTCATACTTCGTAGTCATGGCGATCCTGCACTACTGATAAAACAACAGTACACACCATAATGTACTTACGCGGAATAGGGGAACACCTTGCGTACCGGGTGTCACGAAAATCGCGGGGGTGTGCACGTCGCGGGAGAGGAATCGCCGCGCAGCACCGCGGCTCTCCTCGTGATCCGAAGAAGACGATCAAGCGACGCGCAAGTGAACTTTTTTTTAATGAGTTCTTTTAACAAAATCAGATAAAATTCTAATTTTAGAGTATATTAAAAAAAAAAAAAATTCCAATTTTAGGGTGTATCTTTATTTCTAAAAGATAAATTTTATTTAAACTAATTTTTAATGTAAATTAAATTATATCTTGAATTTAATATCGTATATTATATATCTCGAGAGCGGTTCCTAATTTGATGTGTATAATTATCTTCATCATAACGTCAAGGACGTTCTTGAAACAAACGGTACAATCACAGATAAGAGCACTGCTCTTCTCATTGTCAGATGAATTAATTTCACGAATAGTAACAGTTTCAATTTACCGACGACATATGGCGATTCGATGCGCGCAGTACGATTTTTACCAACGTACGCCAAGCCATATGTCGGCTCCTCTTCAGTCCGCTCTAATTAGAGAATTGACGAATCGGGGGAATCCTTCGATACCTCCTCGGCGATAAGCAACAATTCGGATCGGAGAGCGGGAAATCCGTTTTCTCCGAGGAGGCCTCGCGAATAATTATCGTAAGAGTCAGCTTGGAGCAGGTAATCGAGTAGCGATGAAGAGAATGACGTTCCACGTGCGTGCATGTGGCACATAGTGATAAGGGACGATAGCGGGCCAGACACCCGGTAGATATCGCGGTCGAAAGCCTGCTCGGAACGAGTGGAAGATTGTTCGATTGATAGAAATCTCGAGTTACGAAATTGTACGGCCGTGCATTATTAATCCGCTGTTGGAATATCCATCAAGATACACACAAATACGTGATAACAAAAATTAATAAGAACCAATAAATGGATGAAGATGAAATAATTTTCCAATTACGGTAAAGAGACGAGTGGAAAAAAAGAGTTTCAATGGCCATAAGTGATTATCGATCGATTTCACAATTACATTTTGGAAAAAATATCGACGAGACTTTCACAAACTCTCAATGTGCAACAAAAAAAAAAAATAAAAAATCTAATAAAGATCTTGTAATATAATAAACACTGAATGTATAAATAAAATTCCACCGCCGGAAAAAATCCAATCTCGTTGCCCGATTAATCATCGATTATGACACTGATTAATGGGTGGTAATATCACCGTTGAATAAAATATAAGTACCTTGGCAAGAGGCGGAAGGAAGTATCCCACTAACATTCGTGCAACCATTCATGCGATTTGAGATTCGTATGTAAATGAACCGTCATTCATGAAAAAAATTACGAATCGAATTACAAGTCAAACGACCGAAAAGTGTTTACTTGACAAGAAAGCGATAAATAAAAACAAGAAAAAAATTAGCGAATCAAAAAATAATAACAACACTTTTCAAAAAGTTTCTGGTAGGCCATAAAGAGGAAAGTATTCTGTCCGGATGTGCAAGAGTACGAATCAATCGAGATTAAATCGAGCGATAAGAGGACGTGATCGCGATCAATAAACCGGTACGAGAGGCGGCGCGATCGGTAGCGGGTTAATTAATTAGACTGGACGCGATCGGAGGGGGGTCGGAGCGCGAACGACGGCCCGCCGGCAAGGGTGCTCGCCGACGGGAAGGATCGGGATCTCCGGGATCGGGATCGGACTGGCGCGATTAACGGTTACCTGGGTGGGTTTACGCCTCCTCTTCCTGGTCTCCCGGGCGCGGTGCTCCTCTCCTGGAAGAGAGACTGGACTCCCTCGGCGAGCGGCCCGGGCGAGTCGCAAGGGATCCATTTTCCGCGATCGGGACCCGCGATCCTATTCCGCGGGATAACGACGGCGGGACGACGGCGCAGCGCGGCGGCGGTTGTTACGACGGAGAGGAGGTCGACGACGTCCGTCGCCGCGTCGCCGCGACGTCGTCCGTCGCTTGTGAGAGCGGGCGTCGGCGGCGGCGGCGAGAGAAGAGAAGAGAAGAGAAGAAGAAGAAGAAGAGGAGGAAGTAGGGGTCGGTCGGTCGGACGGCCCGCCGTTTTCGCCGAACGAACGGCGGCGGCAGGACGGTGTTGTTGGTTTGATGGTCGCGGGACCACTGCGCCCTCTCCGTCTTCGCCCGCCTAGCCCTGCCCCTCGGTATCAACCCCCGATGCCCGCCGCCACCGCCACCCTTCCCCCGCTCCCCGCCCCCTGTTCCCCCGGGTTTGTCCCGGGGATCCCCGGACTCTCTCCGCGCCCTCCCACCCCCTCCACGGTCGTCGTCCACCCTGCGGTCCCCACTCGGCCGTCCCGTTTCCACCCCTGCGCGCGGGCGATGTATGTGCACGTATACACTCCGCCTGCCCTCCCCTCCGGACGGGTTCCGGAGCCGCCGCCGTCGTCCTCCGGAGGACGAGCGCGCTGTTCCACCGTCGGCGGGACAGGGCAGAAGAGGGGGGATGTGGTGAGTCTCCTGGCACGACAACCACCCCCGAAAAGCAGGCGGCCGGGGCTCCTCTCGACGTGCCTGCCACCCCTGGCGCGCATTTTCCACCCTCCGACGGAATGGACGGAGTCGACTACCGACTTTAGAAGCGGAGAGGAAGAAAGGGGGAAAGCGCGGAGAGAGAGCGATAGAAGGGTGAGAGTGTGGTTCTCCAAGGCGCAAGCGTTACCCAGAAAATCAAGGCATCGTCGTAGTCGTCGTCGTCGTCGTCGTCGTCGTCGTCGTTGCCGTTGCCGTCGTCGTCATCGAGGTGTTCTCCGAGAGTGCCGGCCGCTCGTCTGGTCTCGCCTGGTTCCCGGGGAAGGGGGGGATCGGGAGGGAAAGGGGTGGGAGAGGAGTGGCGGGAGGAATGTACGCCGTAGGGTCAGGTTGCCCCGTCTTCGTTCAAGGGCGTACGACCTCCCCCTACCCACGAGCAACCTTCAATAGAGGAGAGAGAGATCCAGGCTCCTTCCTTCCTTCCTAAATTCTTCGCGCCCCCTTACCCCCTTCGCGTTTCTCTTCAATCCACCATCATTTCTCCCTCCTTGCTCTCTCTCTCTCTCTCTCTCTCTCTCTCTCTCTCTCTCTCTCGCGGATTGCCGGTCGTCGCGTCGTCGGTGGGGTGACGTGTGTTCCTCTACGCTTCGCGATCTCGCTTTGTCTTCCCCGCGAGGACATGGACATATATTCCTTCCTCCTTTCCATCGTCGTCCCCCCCCGTCCTCCCTCTCCCCTCACTTCCGCCATCCCCCTCGCATAACCCGGAAAACGAGATCCCGCGAGCAGTTTTTCCTCTTTTCGCCCATCCTTCGAATTCTGCACGCGTGTGATCGCACCCGCTCAGCCGCCTACGGTCACGAGGTCTCCTTCCGGAGAATCGCGAGAGGACGGCGACACGGCGGGGCGAAAGGGGATGAGACAGAATTTCGAATGACGGCATTCCCGATGAATGAACGATTAAGGTGATTTTCTAATTAAACGCACATTGTTACTTCTTCGGAGATTTCTAGAAGAGTCTGCAAAAATTGATTTAAAATGTTCAAGCTAAAGATGTTTATGCACATCGTATGATATTATTCGCGCATAACAATAATAAAATTTGATAAATAATTAACAGCCATTTTATTCGAAAATAAAAAGTTGAATTCATATTAATATTACAAAATTAAAACTTATATTAATACTAAAATTAGAAATAATAAATAAATAAAAGTATATATATTTATATAAATAAATTGTTTTAAATTAATATATTAATATTTACTAATTATAATAATATATTAATCATTAACATTTGTTCAAAAAAAATTACAGTGACAGAAATAAAGTTTGGACTTCAATTAAAAAAAACAACATTTATAATTTCTTTTAAAATTTGTATTAGCAATAATTTGTCTTTATTATTATTAATTATTTCAAATATCTTTGACAATGACAATTTCGTACCACAGCGTTATTTTTATTATTACGCTATTAATTCAGGTACACGTCCGAGCTCGATTTTGTGGAGTCGTGTCTGACCAATATCGTTGATTACCTGAAACTACTTCGATCTCAGCGTTCTCTGATAATCATCTCCACTCACCTTTCCCAATTTCCTCGAGGTCCCTCGAGTTTGAAAGTTCCTTTCCTGTTTGGGGTGGTGGAGAGGGAGGAAAAGTGGAAAGTTCCACCTTGGCAACTTCATCCGGCGAGATTATAAGCCCCGCCATGTCGCGGCGCAAAATATTCGCGATTTTTCCACCGGATTATTTCCCGTAAATTCCTTCATAAATAACTCCGCCGGCATTTTCACATCGCGCGCGGAAAAAAAGGGGAGAAAAAAAAAACGAACGAACACGCGATCAATATCCATAGATTTTTGTGATAAACAGAAAAAATATACGAATTGTCGGACTTTTGTTTCGGAGGAATCGAAACGCGTAACATAATTAAATTATCAACCGCATACAACGCGATGTTGGTATCTGACTTGACGTTAATGTGCACCATAAATCCAGTGAGAAAAGAAAGAGCACGCGAGAGAGATCGTTAATTAGCGATACCGACAAAAAGAGGTAAACGCGTCACTCCCAACTTTATATATCGCGGAAATTGACTCTCCTTCTGGAGAGCGATAAAAAATGGACGTTTCGCAAATTCTTTTTAACCGGAAGGTCTTTACGGGCAAAACTATTTTTATCGCGTCGGATTTGGACGACACAATTCGGAACCTTTTTTTTTCATCAGCGTAGAACCAATACCATCCAAGACACAATGGTATGCGAGCGACGCGATGCGAAAAAAAAAACCTTTGACAATGTCCATGATCGCGCCTCGGCATAGTATCAAAAAATCAAAGTGCTTTTTATTCTCTATGACCGAGGCTGTCGCTCCGCGCCGGAATGGCTATTGAAAAACACGAGAATAGTGAAATGGCGTTACTTGGAAAAGGGACCTCGCACATTTTTCCATTTTTTTGCGCTACCCGCTAGTAAAAAATAAATCGAACACGGAAAAAAATTACTGTTGCCACAACAATTATATAATAATTATATAATAATTATGTGATAATTTTTGCCCATCAATTCAAAAAGGTTACAAGAACTAAAATGCTTTGGAAGTGACTTATATATATAATTCACTGAACTCTCAGTCTCAATGTTGTGACGTACAACTATATGTCTCTCAATCTACTACTACTATTTGCTGTGCAGACGACATTAGAGAGATAACAATAATGCTTCGGTTGAGGCACGTATATGAAGATATTCTAACCGAGTGTTATTTATCTTAATCACTACGGTTGTGACAACCGTACTGATGAGCATACCTTAACAGTTGTATGCCATATAACATCAATATAACTTAAATTCACATTTCTTTTCCAAACACAGAGACTATTGTTGTAACATCCATAGCAATTTTTTTCGTGGACTTATAATCGAGTTGCACGAGAGGGATGTTTACATCTTGGCACAATTTCAAATTGATTTTGAGAGATCGTTCTTGAGATGTTTAGATTGTGGATACCAGTTTATTTTCGAGAGAGCACTCCCATAGAAGTGCTTTCGAAAGATAAAACTGCCATTTCTTTTCTTTTGTTTTAGTCAGAGCGCGCGAAATCAGAATGAATAGAGAATTTCCAAAGCACCGATAAGTACCGCGAGCTAATAAACGTATCGTCCTGCGGACGCACTTTATCCTGTCGATATGAGATGAGCCGCGATCAGCGCGGAGGGGGATTATCTTGATCTCCGTCGGTGAGGAGACGTCCTGGGACGACTCGAGAAAATCGAATCCTGGCCTGTGGAACGACCTCGGGGACGGTAAAAGTCCTCGGACGACGAGGACGAGGTCGGATCTAATAGCTGCCCGCTGTTAGACGACCGGAATCCCTGCGGCTCCTACGGAGGAGAGACCCCGACGGGATTTGCGAGTTTTGAGAACGAGGATGGAAGGGTGGCGGGCGGACACACAACGCTCGGTCAACGAAAGTGGAAACGTCCGTATGTGATGAGCGGTATATCGATCAAGAAGATATATTCTATCGCGAGAGATGCTTCTTGGAAAGCATCGAGAGAAGGAGGTAATCGGGGAAGGCGTGAAACGACAAGAGGAAATTGAAAACCCTCAGAGAAAAACGTGTGAGAAATTACCGAATTTCTCAACCGAAGCTCCTAAATCGTAATGCTGTAATAAAATGTTAAAATTGACGTAGGTGAAAATTAAAAAAAAAAAAAAAGATTAACGCTATTAAGCTCACATAAAAATAAATATGTTTGCTATCTCCGTAAATAAATGCGAAATGTTTCGAATGTGTTTCCATTCAACATTACGCGTCCGATGTAAATGTACATCTCTCCCTTTCATCAATTGACGCTATAATAAAAATATGTTATACACCGCAGTTAAATGCAAATCGAATTTATGATTGTCGAGATGTCGCGCGAAGGCGAAAGGAAACCGTCGCGTTTCCCCCCGATCTCTCCCGACTGAAAAATAGGTCTGGGGCATAGCCATGTAATGGTCAGTCCATCGGATTGAATCGGAACTGTTGTCGATGGTACAAAAGCAGCGGCGGCGGCCGCAGCCGACAAAGGGAAGTTTCCGTGACGGTTGGCGAATTTCCAGCGCAGGCTCGCGCCGAGAGCGCCGGGAGAATCAAAGGGATTATTTTTTATGTCTGGATTAAATTGCCCGAGGCTGTTATCGGGCGCTCTCTCTCCCTACCTCCCTCCCATCCCCTTTCTCTCTCTCTCTTGTCGGACGTGTGACGGTCGCCCACGTCCCCGGAGAGGGAATTGGTCCAGGGTTTTCGGCCAATCCCGAACCACTCTGATCGTCCCTCCGTTCGTTTTCGCGGCGCCGACAGTCGGATTTTTATAGCCCGCGGCCTATCGCGGGATTATTTATATATCTGTCTAATCGAATCTCGACGGAATCCCGCGCTGTCAGAATCTCGCTTGGGAAGCATCGACTTCCTATTAAGCTCCGGTCGCTCCGTCGGGACCCGTTTGACCCATTTTCGATGTTTCAAATCGCAAACGATCCTCGCAAACAATTTTTCAATTTCTCGATTTATCATTTTGTCAGCTCTCAGGGATTAGAAGTCGCGAGGGTAGATCTACAAAACTCAAATGACAATAGACGTTTTTGTAATAAAAGCCTTTTAGAACATTTTAATTCAATGCGCATACGCGACTCTGCACAAAAATAATTTCGTACGTTTTTGCAAACGTATAGAAAACAGATGAAATAGCAAAACAGGATGGACGTCCATTTGCGTTATTTCAATTTTCCGTTTCCGCTTTTATCACATACAAATACAGCGAATGCTATTTTTGTTGTCATTGTTAATACTGCTTTCATTCAAAACATTATTATTTAAAGCACAAACACGCAAATTAAAATTCATCTTTTACTAACAGCTCGATGACCGGCGAGATCGGAAGCGAGCGAGGAAAGGCGCGAAACGAGATGCCGGTTAATTTTTCCATCGTACAACCCCTCTGTCCGCTCCCCCCGCTCACCAAGCCCGCCTCGCTCGACGACTCGATGACGTTTCGGCCGAGTTTCGGGGCCCGCAACACGTGCGCGCGCGTAGCCGCAATCTTTCGAGTCTTCCAAGGGGTGGTTGAATGAAGCCGAGGACTTGCGTCTCCCCCCTCTCTCTCTCTCTCTCTCTCTCTCTTTCTCTCTGTTGATAGTGGCGTGTAGCGTGGCATGGCGTGGCGCGGCGCGGCGCGGCGTGGCGTGGCGTGGCGTAGCGTGCCACGGGTCGATAGAATTCGGGCCACGGCCTCCGGAGCTGTAGCTATCTACTCTCGCGGAGTAGAAGAGAGACAGACACAGAGAGTGGCAGGGGGTGGTAGGGAGGGGGGAGGATTGAGAGGGGAAGGCTTCAGCTAAAGCTGAGAGGTGAGAGGGTGGAGGAAGTACATCAGATGCAAGGAAGGACCGAAAAGGTGCGGAAAGTGAGCGACGCTCGCCGTGGAGCGAAGATACAACCCCTCGCGGGGCTGCAGGTGCGGCAAGGGGGCGAGGAAACGTAGTTTCCGGGAGGGGAATAAAACCCGGAGGTTCCTTCCTTTGGAGGTAACATCGCCGAGCGGAAGGCAGAGTGACAGAGAAAACAGGCGGACGAGGCAGCAGGGGTTGAGAGGGGAACGGGGATGCGAGGATTGCGCGACGGGGAGAAAAAGAGAGCATCGGTATTCCGCCGTACGGATACGCGAATGGATGGGGCTTGGAAGAGAGGAGAAAAAAGTGAAGTGGATACCAGAGAGAGCGCGACGCGCGGGGTGGGAGAGCAGCAGTGGTTAGGCGGGAAGGGTTGCGAAGGGGTAAGAGCGGAAGGAGCGCGAGAAGGGAAAGGGGGGGGTGACGGCAGGAAGGGAACGGGATGCTGGGGTCGCTAGGCAACCCCCGTGAAGCGATAGAGGTGCACCCTCCGGTACACCCTTATTGCCTTTCCAATTTTGGCGGTTCCCATGCATCCCCCGTTGTCCCACTCGCGCGTCCGTGCCTTCCTCGCCCCTCTCTGTCTCTCTCTCTCTCTCTCTATCGACCGATGTCGACTGTCAAGGCTGAACTCGGGGCCCGACATTCGGCCGGAATCGATAAAAGTCCATCGGGCGATCTACCTTTTTTTTTCTGATTAACCTTCTCGCACGGGGGATGAACGGAGAGTAGCTGCGCCGAGGGTGAACGGCTCGTTGCGCGTAAGCGAGCGAAGGAAGCTGCCGTGATCGAGGCGGGAATGATCAAGATCGTAGGTCTTCTCAGTTTTCGGATACTCCAAAATCACGCGATATTATTGAAATAGAAGTATTACCGAGAAACAATCTAGATAATAAAATCTTTGTAATAAATCGTTAAGACATGTAAAATAATGTTTGTGTAAAAACAAACATAATACAAATATAACAAAAAATGTAACGAAAAGACAAACGTAAAATACGAATTATAACATAATATTCATATAAAATAAAATATGAATTTCGAAATTTACAAATATATTAAAAATATACGTATATACATTTGTACTTATTGTTAGTAAAATGTTGTAAAATTTATATAATGTATAAAAAGCTCTCTTTTTCCTTTTCTTTTCTGTTGTTTTCTCTCTCTCTCTCTCTCTCTCTTTATTCGTACACACATTTTGAGATCACTCGTTCGGTCCGGTCCCGTCTTGTTTGCATCGCGATCGATGTTCGATCGCCGGGGCGCTCGCCCTCGGCGTAGAGCGCGGCACGCGGCACGGGTCGCCGGCACGGATGAGGGTTGACGGTGCGGCGTGCAACCTCTCCGGGTGTGTTGTTCCGAGGGTGAAAATCCGCCCCGAGACTGCACGGCGTCACACCGTCTAGCTACCATCGGGACGGCGAACGCCCCCGATTGGTCCAGGGGGGAGATAAAATTCGGGATCAGCTGGGACTCGGCCGGCAACCCCGGTGCGGCGTCCCTAACGTGGATGGTCGCGCGAAGGGGGCCAAGCGGGGAAGAGGGGGTGTTTGGTTAAGAAAGAGACCGGTGTCGTTGCCTCTATCGCCTTTATCTAAAGGGATGAGAGACACTTTTAAGAGAGAGAGAGAGAGAGAGAGAGAGAGAGAGAACGTTCAGTTACGCTTGCCGCGGCAGCGCCCGTAAACCGCACGCCCTCCTCCGCAAGGGGTGGATCTCTCGCGTCTCGAAGTCCCTCGCTCTCTTAGAATTCTCCTGTACAGATGAAGAACGCGATTATACAATTACGTGACACGTGACATAATGTGCAGAATATATATCTTCTCTTATTATCAATTCTGATTACAGATACTTTTGCGTTTATGTGTAACTATTTAGGTATTTGTCGTTTAAAAGCATCATTTTCCCTCCTCCCCGATTACGTCAATTGAGATTCCTCCAGGTTTGCAAGACCCGCGCGTAATCCGAAGGGATACATCGGCAATCGGATGCTGCGTAAGAGCTTTAATTCGCACTCTCGAAAAGCGCACCCCCGCATTCATCGCATGCTTTCACCTGCCTCTCTCATTATCATTCCCCAGTTTTTCTCGCGCGAACACGGCCGCCTCGGTGGCCCGTAAAAAGGAACGGAGGAACGGATCCTCTCTCGCTCCTGGCAGGGCTCCTCGTCCTTTTCATCGTAAGAGGATTTAATTAAATAACGAAAACCAAGAGAGGGGGCGCGCGGTGGAGCAGGTAACGGAAGAGCGGAAGAGAGGGAGAAAGAGCGGGGGAGGAGAGGGGTGGAGAGGCTTCAATGAGAGAATGAGAGAGAAATGGGATCGGAAGAGGAGACGACGAGAGCGGGTGGCGTAGGGACGCGAAGAGGGAGAAAAGGGAGAAAAGGGGAGACCGCGGGGATGAAGGGGCACGAACGCTGGACGAGCCCTTTTCCCCTTTCCCATCCCATTCGTCCATCGATCGATAATGCGATCCGCTACCCCGAAGGGTGCAGCGGACGCGACGAGTCGCAGAAATAAGGGCCGCTGCTGCCGTTTCTGGTCCGGCGTACCAACTTTGTCCTCTTTCGACCATCCCCCCTCCCGCCCAGCTGGCATCCCGTCACCGATCTCGAGGTGCAAAAGATACTTCGAAATTCAGAGAAATCGTATATCGATACCATGGCGTCGGCCATTCTGTCGATCGATTGATAATGCGAAAATTGCTAATTGCGTCTTTTTACTGTAGTTCATACATGTCGCATTTACAATTACATTTAAGTATATATTTAAGTATATTTCGATACATTCGTATTCTATTTCTATTATATCACAAAATGTACTTATTTTGCAATAATTCGTGCACCCTGTTAATATCTATAAACGTTGCTATTATCCCATTTATTTAATTTCGAAAAATATATATGTATATATATATAATATTACAGATTTATATACATATCTCTGCTTATAGTTAATATAGAGATTTTAGTTTTCATGCTCATTTTTCATAAATTGAAATTTTATAATAATCATGTATTTTTCACAATTATTTTCTTTTCTCTCTTGCCGCTTTTACTCTTTATCGTTTGCCAGTTCATACTTTTGCGATATTAATATACCTCAACGATGCGCGCGCGTGTGCAAAGTGAAATCACGCTCGCTGTTTCGCTACTTCCACGATACTATCGACCCTCGGAGCATCGAGCAATATCGATATACCCGCAGGAAGAGGGTATACGCTACGCATACCTTTCGGTATCGATCGATTTCTCCCCCGGTCCCTCCCTCTCACCTGACCAACACCCGCTCCGGAGGGAAGATAAACTCGGAGGTGCCAGCATCCAGCAGCCACCGGCCGGCCGGCCGGCCGGTCGGTCGGTCGGCCATCAGCAAGGTTACTCACTTTCCCCGTGTGCATCGTGCGTGCGTGCGTGCGTGCGTACTAGCCGCTTCGCGTGAGTAACATGCGCGCGTGAACGCACGCATGGGTGCACGCGCGTCAGGGAGGGAAGAGTAATGGATTGCCGCGAGCGCGGAAGAGAAAGAGAGAGAGAGAGAGAGAGAGAGAGAGAGAGAGAGAGAGAGGGAGAAGACATGGTGGTACAGGGATGGAGGGAGGAAATGCATTTATTTATATTTACGAGATCGTGGATGATGCCATGAGAGCGTACGTTCGCTTCGAGATGCACAAAGAGCGCGCGTGTGGCGCGGAGGGATTAATTTGCAATGGGGGAGGGGGTGGGACGGGGAAGGGAGGGGGAGGGGATAAAAATGGCCGCGATGTTCGTGTAAACATACGGAGAACGCAACTGGGAATGCAAAATGTGCATAAAGTACACGTATCGGAGAAAGAGAGCGCGTGCGAGCGAGATTGAAGGGTGGAGGGAGGAAGGTTAGCGATAAAACATTCGGTACATATTAATGATGGAGTAGGTTTGTAGACGGAATGCCTTATTATGTGAAAACGCATGGACAGATACGAACGATGGAAAGATAACGTATCGGAACATATATACGGTAGCGAGAAGAATGAAACGCGCGAGATTGAGAGAAAACGATAAAATATGGCGCAAATGTAGCGCGAGGGGCAAGATAAAGGTATAACTAATGACGTGAGGGAAAGGGGTAAGTCTATTTAAACAGACGCATTTAATAAAGGTAACATATGCACGGCCCCCTCGGCAAGGGAGAACTAAAAATAATTTGACAACATCTCTTGAAAGAGAGACGGCTACAAAAATGCACAATGTATCGTTTATAAATAAAATATCAATAAAAGATGCGTATGAATCTGTATAGGAGGGACACGTGTGCAAAATCAGTTGAAATCGTGTCGCACTAATTGAAGTCGGCCGTTAGTTAAGGGTTGAAACGCAACGCGAAGAGAGAGAAAGATTGAGTGCTTCTCTTTCAAAGAAGAAGTCCTTTTAATCCCGGCCGGGATTTCCTGGAATAAAGCGCGCGATAGAAATAAAATACGTAAGAAACCATAATTAGTTAAAAGTAACGGGCCAGAGGAAAAGAATGAGACAGAGATAGAAAGAGAGTAGTGGAGACAGAAAGGTATCAGGAATGCGAGAGAGAGAGAGAGAGAGAGAGTGAGAACTTGGAGAGAAAAGGAACATTAGACGCCAAGAGAGAGAGAAACAGAGAGAGAGAGAGAGAGAGAGAGAGGCGAAAGAGAAGAGAGACGCGAGATATGTATTGGTGTGGCGGCGGTGGCTGCGGGCTACGGACGATGGTGGGGTGGCAGCGATAACCGGTAGAGGGGTGCGTGGATCGATGGAGCGGTGACGTCACGGGGCGCGGGATGCTGCGTCGTCATGGTGACCGCCAACGGACCCGGCCGTCCTCTCTCTTCGGCGATAGTATATACCGTTGACTACTATGTCCGAGTGCGAGGGACCAGCGGGCTTGAAATTTTATTAAATTTCATTTGCGTCGTTCTCTTTCTCTCTCTCTCTTTTCCCCTTCTCACGTTTTCTTCCTCTCTTCTTCCGCCGTCTTTCCCGCGTCTGAACCTCGCGGATGCTGGCGGAGCAGCCTGCAGCGCCTGACAAAGCGGATGGAAAAACCGGGGTGGAAATGTTACGGACAAAGAGACCGCGATGAAAATGGCATCGGACGAAAATAAGGAACTCTTGGGAAGATACGACGGAAAGATGAGCAACGGAAAGATTCGGGACAAAGGAACGGCGAAGTGGACGCGAATACGCGACGAATCGATGAGAAGAGAGTGCATCGGGCGAAAATTAAGCGACAAGGAAATAAATAACGTAGAGACAAGATCTCTCAATGTAATTAAAGAGAGAGAGAGAGAGGGAGAGAAAGAGAATATATCTAGGCAAAAGAATAAGCAGATGGAAAAACCTACGACGGATTCGCGAGGAGATTAGCGAAGGGAAATAGCTTCGAGAAGGGAAAAAATATGCAACGTGGAAATAAGAGAAATTTGCAACTGGGAAAAAAGAGCGGCGTGAAAGAAGCCGCGATGGAGGAATTCACGGATGATGAAAAAGAGGCGTGAAGAAGCGAGCGCGTGAGAAAACATAGAGAATAAACGGGCGTATAACGAGAAAATCCGCGATAAAAAAAAAGATGTTCGCGAAAGGGCGACGGGAGGGGAAAGCGTGCAACGAGAGATAAGTAAGATGGAAAAATGTATGATGAGAGAGAGAATTTGCGACGTAAAAATGCGCGACAAAGGAAGCACTTGCACTCGAAGGGAGAGTAGAGAAAGAGAGAATGTGAGATGGCGAATGTGTAACGAGAGAAATTCACGCAGACAATTCACGCCGAGGAAAAAAATATGTAACGGGAAGCTCGCGACGGCGAGCGCGGAAAGAGAGAGATAGAGAGCTCGCGGGAGAAAATACACCGTGGAAACGCGATCGGAAAAAATTCTCGCGGCGAATTTTCTCGCGACGATTCCAGCGGGAGGAAGGGACGGACGTGCGTCGCGCGCGAGACGCAGATGGATGACGAATTTAAAAAAAACAAAAAAAGAATGAAAAAATCGTATTCGCGCGATTTTAATTCGGCCGACAATCCCGCGCGCGAAGTAAACAGGGAGATGTTGCCCTCGGGGGTTGTTGGCTTCTTTGGGCCAGTCGTTGCTCCCCCTCTCCTTCCCCCTCTCGACCTTCCCCTCTTCATCCTCCCCTCCCGCTCGTCGTGTTTTATGGCTCCGCGCTTGCTTTCTCGCGGAAAATCGAAGACCGCCTGACGAGCGTCGAGCGAGTTTCGCCCACCAAAATATTTTCCTCATTTCCATATTTATCGATGACGATGTGGAAACGTAATGATCAAGCACAACCTGCACTTTTATTGAATAAACCTACAAACTTTAGTTAAAGATTCGGTTTCTTGAACCCTTCTGCTCACATTTTATGCTGATTTCGATCATCGATCCTCCATCCTTCTGACAATAAATATGAAGTGGGCGTTTTTGGAAATATATTTAAAATCTGCACGATGAATGCCAGCGACTAACAAGTATAATTATATATATATATATATATATATATATACGTATTAAGTTAGTAGTGTATACGTATTAAATTATACGTCAGTCAAACTCGTAAAAGATTATACAGGATTAATACACGTCCGTGAAAATGTCTAACATGCGGTTTATACTTGCGAATGCAACTCTCATATCCCTCCGTCTAAAATTATGCGTTAAACTGGATCTGAACGAAACTGAAATACACGCCGACGATCAATGGGCGCCATCAGCCGATCCGATATACATCGTCCAATAATATACCTGGGAGCTATTTGGCGAAAATGCCTGAATATCTCGTCCGAGAGTCGCGCTGTCCTTGAAGGAACAAAAAGGTAAACTTGTCGTCCGGACTAACAATAAGATATTCTCATCATTTTCCTGCGTTCTCAGATTCAAAAATAACGTCTTCTTCTTCCAGAGATGAAGAGAGCAGGCAAGGGGAAGAGGGAGGGGGGGGGGGAGAGGAACAAGAGAGAGAGACTCGCGTTGCGCATCGTCGGACACGGAGGACGGCGAGGAACCTTATTAGCGTTCCTCAGGATTTCAATTCCGCGTCCCTATTTTCTTCGACAGAGTTGAAACTCGACGAGAGACGCGAGAAGTAAGAACGAGAAGCTCATCCTTCGCTCTCTCGCCACCCCTTCGCTCTCCTTCAACCCCGCCCTGCCTTCGTTAATCTTCCGGCAAGAAGCTTTTTTTCTCTACTCCTCGCGAGCTCCTCTCTCGCGCATTCACCTCCTCCTCCTCCTCCTCCTTCTCCTCCCATCCATTCCCCCGCGCCTCTCGCGCGTCGTTAAATTTACAAGGAAAATGACGAAGCGCGGGGTGTCCTCTTGCGTCTCCACGGCGCGAGGATTTTCAAAGGACTCGCAGGATGTCGTCCACTGAAAGTTTCTCCTCTTTTGTCGGTACATCATCTCGCGCTTCCTTACGAAAATAACGCCGCGATCATTTTGATACTGTCTGACGTTTTGAACTTTTCATTTGGGAACTCGCGTAGGCGGTTATTCGACGTATTAACATATGAGAGAAAGAACGTTTTTCCGGCCGAACGTTCTTTCCCTCCCTTTCTTCCGGAGGAAATTGAATTTTTACGTCCACAATGATTTTCCTATAAGAGAAAGAAAATAAAATAAAATAAGAGAAAAAAAATGGGAAACATCGGAAAAGAAGCAAGAAAATAGAAGCTTATATTGTACTATTTTTTTTAAGTATAAGTTTATTTATGTTATAAAAATGTTCCACGCATAATAAATACTCCCACATTCTATATTATAAAATATGTTCTTTATTAATAATTACTTAATATTTATTCGTATAGTTCCTTAACTAAAGCATTCATTACGTAAAAATTCTGTGCTTCCTCTAGAAAAAAGGATAAGTAAAAAAAGAGAAGAAAAAGAGGAAGGACAAAAAAGAAAAGAGAGAAGCTAAGGAAATACGAACTTATACTCTTTTCATAGTATATGTTTATTTAACATTATAAAAATATTCCACATAGACAATTTTATATTTTCTCAGTTTGTACTTTAAAATACTTTCTGTTGTTGATCATTGTACTTATTCATATATTTTCTTAACTCGTAAACTACAGTATTTATTACAGTATTTATTACGTGAGTTATTCTGTGCTTTTTATAGAAAAAATAAATAAATGAAAAAGGAAAGAAAGGAGAAAGATCAGAAGAGGAAAGAAGAGCAAAAAATACGAATTTACATTATATTTTTTAGCTTAAGTATAAGTTTATTTATATTATAAAAATATTCCACACACAGCCAATTTTATATTCCCCCTGTTTGTACTTCAAAATACTTTCTATGTCGATAATTATTTTACATTTATTCACGTAGTTTCCGCGCTCATAAACCATATAAATATACAAGTAATATAACTACTGTGAAAATTATCTCGCGCGTTATTACCTGCGACACTTCACATTTATTATTTAACGTATAAGCTTTCTCTCTTCGCGATGGTGCGTGCGGTGTAAATGTAAAACCCCTCAGCTCCCCACGTATAACGTCGGTGGAACGCTAACGAGGAGGGCTGCGTTTCTCACGCACCGCCCGCGTAGATCGCGGCGCGATTGATCGCGTAATTAACACGTAGTCGCCTACCGCGCATTACGTGATCCTGGACGACTACCCCGATCCGTTGCGTTTCTGCCGGTGGGAAAGTGAGCCTGCGAATCGATCGCGGCCGATGCTGCGCGACGACTTTGAGCGGCGAGGGAACTTCGGGGGGGGGGAGGGGAGAGGGTACTCTCCGTCATCAATTAAACCCGGGAGGACGTTGGAAATGATCTTCCCTTCGTTCTTCGCCCGCCACCGCCGCCGGTGTCGCCTGATTCCCAGCAGATATCGTACAATTCTACACGCGGACCCACGGCGCGGCCCGCGGCGTTACTTTAATTTAACGTTACTCCGGCCGTTTCTGGTGAGGAATGGTATCGCTGACTCGGCGCGCGCGGCGGCGGCGATCCTTTCATTTTTCACGGGATCCTTCCGCGGATATATATCGCGGTAAAATGGAAAAGGGGAGGAGGAGAATGGCCCCTTTTTCTCGCGGCAGAAAAATCATATCGTATGAAGTATATAAGCGGCATTATTGTTTGATTTATGTTTATGACGATCGCGCGCCGTCCTTATTTTTGTGTCGTCGGACAAGAAAGGATATCGTTCTTGAGAATAATTCACTTTGAGGTCAATCAGTCTTCGCTCCTTTATTGTTTCCCTGCTCTCTGCGCACCTTCGTACTGTCACAATTTATTTACGTGCAGAGAGAGAGAGAGAGAGAGAGAGAGAGGTAAAAGCTAATTTAATTTAGATTATTGTAATTAGCACGTTCTTATAATTCCGCGGTTAATTCAATTCAATTTGATCTACGTGCTTAAATTAGGTGGACCATAAGTAGGAAGAAGAAACGCGTTTCCAGAAAATTTCTTCACTCGCCGATGAGAGATGACTGATCCCCCATCGCATGGTGTAATGATTTTTGCATCGCGTGCACAACGGTGAGCGCACACGTTGCATCGCGGCGTTCCACGGCGACACCCAGCGTTGTCGGGGGCAGCGGGCGAGGGGCGACAAGCTGTGAGCGGCGGAGAGGAGATGAGGAGGCAGGAGGAGGAAGAGGAGGAGGAGGAGGAGGAGGCGGAGGGATGCGGGGGGAAATATTCTCCGGAACGGATACGATTGGGAAAACTGTCGATAGCGGACGCAGGCAGCCGCGCCGCACCGCTCCGTTCACTCGCGGGATGATCCGTGGACCAAATTCGTGCCGGGCCGGGAACGACGACGACTACGACGACGACGACGACGACGCCCCTGTGCATCAACGGCACGTAACGAGCCGTCCGTCGCTCCCCTTTACTCTCCTTTCTCCGTGTCCCCTCACTCTTCCGCGACGCGCCTGTACCCCTTGCAATAAGTGGGCTCGCGGTCGGCTTTAGCATGCAAAACGGGTCGCATACCGAAATGCAATTAAAATGCAAAGCAACGGGCGAGAGGAAGAGAGCAGCGAGCGCGTGAGAGGGAGAGAGAGAGAAAGAGAGAGAGAGGGAGATAGAGAGGAGTCGAAATTTTATTTACACTTTCTCGGTCTCTCTTCCACCTTCTCTTAAGTAAAAGTCGCGACGCGATCTGATTAAAATTAATTGCGCCCTAGATCCTTCAGCAGGGATCACGCGAGAATATCGCGCGGGCTTACGTTAATCGAATCGGTAGATTAATTATTTAACTTCCCCTCCCCCCGTCTCTTCCCCTCTGCGTCTCTCTCTCTCTCCCTCTCTCTTCTCTCTTTCTCTCTCTCTCTCTCTTTCTCTCTCTCTCTCTCTCTCTGTCATTCGATAAGCGATCGTTTATTGGGAGGGTTAATTTTGACGATAGGGTTGGAGCTGCAACCGAGGAGCAGCGCAGAGTTTGAGTCGCAAACTCGCAATCGCAGATTTCTCATTGAAATTTCCCGAGCGTGATTTTGCACGACGTGGTCGATGATTTTAACAAATTTCGCCGCACGTGGATGAAAACTTTAGTAATCAGTTATTGATAACGCGAACGAAAAGCATCACGTAATTTATCATATTTTTCATCTAAATTTTACATTTCATTTTCGAATACGGTACAACATAAAAAACACATTTTGTGTGCATCGATATTGTATTCACGTTGTGTTTTTTCAGTATCGCGTCCAATATCATATTTTTTTTATCGTAATATACCGAGTAGCTGAACTTTGTTAGCCGTTGTTTTGTTTACAGCTTTTGTACACAGTGTGCGCGCGCGCGCGCGTGCGTGCTAGCGTGTGCGTGTATGTGAGGACTCCCGAATAGCTCGAACGTTGTGCCGGACGCCGCCGAGAACCGGCGATAATTCGTAAATAAACAAATGTAGAAGCGTCTCAAGTGCACAAACGTTGCATAAAATGAGATTTTCGAGACAAATTCATTCGGGATGGGGCGAGGGGTAGCGAAGGAGGGTTGAAGATAGAGAGAGCAACGGAGAAGCAAAACACACCCGAAGATAAACGTAGAAGGGAATCGCGGAGATGATGAGAGGGGTGAGGTGAAGAAGAGGGGTTGCGGGAGCGCGACGCGCGAGGGGGTTGGTTTGTGACGGTCGACGGTAATGCGCACGTGGAGAGGCACGTAAGGAGAAGGAGGCGCGGAGGAAGGGTTCGGGGGAAGTACGGAGGGGTGTGGTGGCGGGAGGGGTGGGGGGGGGCAGAGGGGACGACGGCGGGGAGGCTTGCGTTTGGTCCGGGAGCTCGCCGGGGGATGCTGTATTGATCGCGAGAGCGAGCGGGCTAAAGTAAGCCGAGGCTGGCTGGCACGGAGGGTTGCCTTGGCAACCCTCGTCGTCCCTCATCCCTCAGGAGTCCGGCCGCCCGTCGGCCCGAAAACCACCCCCGAACGGCAACCACCACTCTCTCCATCTCTCTCTCTCTCTCTCTCGCTATCTAGCTATCTATTTATCTATCTATCTATCTATCTATCTATCTATCTATCTATCTATCTATCTATCTATCTATCTATCTATCTTTCCTTCTCTATCATTGGTCTTGCGATCTATACGTCGTACCAAACGGTACGCCTGATCGATGAGCCCGATATACACGCGTGCATGCGTACGTGCGAGGGATCCTTTTTCCCCTCCTGGCCGTGCGGCCTCTTTCGATATATATGCCTTCCGGTCGTCTCTCGTCGACGCGCGCCTTTCCTTTCGGAAATAATTGGGACAGGGCCTGCTTCCTGATAACGTTATCGGAGGTGACGACACGGTCGCGTTTAATCCTTTCAGAGCGAGTCTTCTCGATCCGCTTTGAGATTCGCGATACGCAATGCGTGTAGAGTATCGCGTACGGACAATGCAATATATTAATGAAAAAAGATAACTGGGACACATCCTGCTTCCTGATTATATCGTCAATAATATCATCGTGACGACAACAATATTTAAATATATAAAGCAAAACTTTTGGAGTTACTCCGAATTTATATATAGAGGAGGTATGAAATTAATAAGTAATGTTAACGCAGTAGTACAGGGATAGATTCTGTTTCTTCACAGCGTTAAGGAAAATGGTAACAATATGTTTAATCATTTCTTCGAGCGCTGTTTGAAAAATTTCCTCGGAAAGGTATCTACAGCTTTAATATATTAATAGAGTAAGATATTCGCAATCTTACTGCGCAATAAGGTGGCTAAATATAATAATTATACATGTTTACAGTTTTTAAAACTTTCTGTATACGAGGCAATATTTCTGGGTTGTTTAAAAGTGAGAAGAATGTTAAATAAAATTGTAAAATAACACATTATCAAGGAAAACTCTATTGTGGAAACGATTTACGGCCTGAAATATCAATTCACATACAACTTGTATATTGCAACTCTCTTTAGACGGTAAGGACAATTTTAAGAACGATAAACGAGACTAATAAATAGAATTTTAAAAGCGAATAAGACAAATAAGAATGTACACTCCATACTCAGCAAATTAGTTAATAGTATATTTTTCTAATAATGGACTTGGATGTGCGGCGGCCATAATTAATTTCGCGCAGCACAGGGAGGCAGGGACGCGCTCGCAATTATTTTCGAGATCTCGGGATGTTTCTCGGGTACGAAGGGAATGATAAATCTTCACGGCGCTATACGGTTGCCGCACGACCCAGAAAGATTTTGCGCGTATGTATCTCGCGAGCAAAGGCGTTATATATCGACGCGTATATCTCAATAATTCAGTCCTTTCATCCTCGAGTCTCGTTCACGGGAGAATGGAAATCTGAATATCATGACGATGTTCGATTATGAAGACGTTCGAACCTGTACTAATTGTAAGTTATTTATGTTTATGTTAGTTATTTATGTTTCTTTGAGTACGCCCGCTTTTCTGCGGCATTTCTCCATCACTTATTCCGGCAAAGTCCATTTTGAGTCAGCGCTTATTAAATTTATTCGAAGTCAGAAATATGAAAAGGAGAACTCAATTACTCCTTTTAAATTTTTTATTCGTTTAAATGTACGAGTACACATTCATAAATAGCTCCTTCGAGGAATAACATTGTGACAGAGAATTTGCCACGATTCAGTAGTTTGAATATATTTTTGACACGCGCGATTCATCAGAGAGTTCATTTCACTCGCCGGTTCCAAGTCATAGAAATATTCTCGGTGTACATTAATATACATAACTTTAGTATATATACGTTCCCGTAGAGAGAGAGAAAGAGAGAGTAAAAACGCGAGAATGTTAGTTAACGTTTAAGTTGAAGAGAGAATCCAATATCGCGATATATACATGTACGTCGCAGCGAGGGAAGCCTCCCCGGTTTCAGCTCACAAGACGCACGGCGGGAATTTATTTCGCGCGCATTTCCGGAAATTTATAATATTCGCGCATAACGCGTACACACACTCCGCTCCAGTCACCTGCAAACTCGCGCTCGCGCGCGCGCCGGCATTAATTATCCTCTCCCGCGGCCGCGAAATAAAGTAAACGCGCGCAAACAACAACCCCGTTTAACCCCTTCGATTAATTTATGCGATGTCGAAGTTGCGGCCGTCTCAGCGCGGCCGGAGTCTCCCTCTCCGGCAGCGCGGAATATTATTACGTCGCGTTGTGTTTACGGTAAACGCACGCAAACACACGTACACATACAAGAGCGCGCGCATACACACACGCACGCATACAGTCGATGCAAAAGTAAAACTAACCCGGGGTCACCCGTTCGTTCGCGTTCGCCCGCGCCGCGGGCGAAACATCCGCGAGGGGGAAGGTAGGAGGGGGGCGGAGGGGGTGATTCACACGCCAGAGGGGCTGTCGCCGAATTGTCTCGGCATCCCCGGCGACGCTCGCGGTGTTTTTCCGCGCTCTAACGCGTGTCCGTTAATCGTATTCAACGACGATGTATGCCGGCGAGCTGTAAACGCGACACACGGTAGATCGCGATGGAGAAGTAGAGGGGGAGGGGAAGAAGAGGAAGAGAAATTTATGGTAAAACCGCGAGGGATCGACGTGAATTTCTTTGTGATAGAGGACAGTCTGGAGGGCGGTCTCGCGTGCTCGAGTGGCAATAGATATAAAGTTTAAGATAATAATAAACAGAATTTCTCTTGAAGGGGAAATGGGGAAACGCAGCATAACATGTAATATTGATGTAAAATGCAATATAATGATACATAAACAGTAATAAATATTTCAGTATGTTCAATGCAATAAATACTGCGTATATTTATCAATTATATCAAACATATTTATTGGAATATTTTATGGCTATGAGATTACTGATTTATTTGTTAGCTATCTTGTAAAGCAAAAGTATATAAATTACTGAAATGATAATTAATAAAAATGATTTCAGTCATAATTTCCCTACGGTAAAAGTTACAGGCCAAGTCTGAATCAAAGTCTTTTCTCGATAAAGATCTCATGCGACAGAGTTCATCTTTCTTTTTCATTGCTAACCAACTTTCAAACCGTCTTCGCGACTTTTTAATTTCTAACTTCGAAATCACTTCTACTGCGGAATAGGTTCTCGTGTACATTTCACACGAGTGACTCTCGTCTCGGAGATTGAAAAAGATTATACACGGCGTCCTTACGTAAAATATATTTCCGGCAACTAGCGACTTCTCTTGCTTCTCTTGGACACGATTTTCCTTTCCCGATGGTAACAAGACGCTCTCGGGGGGGTGGTTGATCTTCGACGCGACCCGCCAGGGTACGCCAGTCGATGGTCCAGCGCAGCATCCCTCGGTCGTAACGGGCGCACCCTGGCACACGGCGGCCGAATTAATTCGGGGGTTGCACTCCCTCCTGCGCAGGATCCGCCAAACAACGGGGAGAGACGCGTGCGTGGCCCCCTGACGCCTGGGGATGTGGTCACGTTCGGGGTGCCGATAATTTCGTCGAGCGCGACTTTAGAGATCGTCAACGTAAGACGGGAAGCTCAAGATCAACTCTGATCGAGCATCGCTCCCGCGGGACTGCTGCGAGAAGGTCTCCGAAGGACGAAAGGATTTTTTTCCATTCTCATCAGTCACCTCGAGACAACCCCCAGCAAATTAAAATGGCTGTGACTACTGGTCGAGTCGGGTGATTTCGACGGCAGGACAACGGAAGGACCACGGCAGTCCGCGGCGGGATCCTCGTGAGAGCCCCGAGCCGGGACGGTCGTCGAGAAAAACGCGAAGACGTACGGACGGAGGGATGACCCGGCGCTGCGCGCTGGTGCGCGAGAAACTTTGCTGATCGCCGGATTCTGCACCCCGCGGGGCGCCGCGCGGGGGGTGGAAAAAGAAAATCGTCGTCGGTAAGTGTTCCGCTTGTGCTATTGATTGCGTTAGTACGACCGATGACGCCTCCTATCCTCCTCCCCGTTTGTACGAATGGCGGCGGTGCTCGTTAAACGGAAAAATGTGAAAATGAAAATAGAGATCTTTCTTGGAAATGGGAAAATAAAATTCGGAATCGTTGAGAAGTAAAACTATCTCGTTAATGAAATCAGACTTTTTCAAGAAAATGCACAAGTTTGATAAAGAAGTGTAGTAATAAAATAAATTTTATAGAAGTCATTACTGAAAGAGGAGCTTGGAAATTGAACTGCATTAAATGAAATGAGTTTCTGCAAGAACGAATTATTTGCGAGAAGAATAGTGCGAAAAGACATAGAAACGAGGAATATTAAATAAAAAAGTAGGTTGAAACTCTATGTAAAATTCGTTTAAGGAAAATGCAAAAAATTTCGATATAAATTATATATTTTTATAATGCAACAAAATTTTATAATGGAATAAATTCGAACGAGATTCTTTTATGGAGGGGAAAAGTTGCAGAATTGATTTGTCAATGTGTTGAATGTAGGTATTGAACACAAGGAGAGCAAGGAGGGGTCAATCCGGGTCAATCGCGAAAGTGTCCTCGCGAGAAATGAGATCTTACGACGGCGAGAGTAGCTCGACGGAGGACGACGATCGTAGGGAGAGTCTGCCGGAGGCGCATCTGCAGCAAGGATCTTGGCAGCGCACCGCGTCTCATCCTACCTGGGCCTGGGAGCATCGCAATGCCGTAAGTAGAAAAGCACGAAAAACATGATTAAACATGCCGTTGATAATTGCAAATTTTAAAAAGCAAGTAAGAAATAAGCAATCAAAGAAACAGAATTAAATAATTATTAAACGCGCTTTTTAAATATGTTGATTTATATTATTATACGTATATTGAGAAATATAATAATACGAGTATATGATAAATGTATATCATAAATATTAACACATTTTCCATTCAAAATTCTAACGGAGGACTGCTTCTTCTAGCATCCACTGCCTCCACAGTCCGCGGCAGCTCTCGAGTCCGTGTATTCGACACCAGGAGCCTCGCATCCGAGTGTCTCGGGTCCCCCGGCGGCGTATTCATCGGAGCACAATCAAAGCGCACCAGGACGAAGGACTCCGTTGGGTGCCGTGGGTCTCGGTGGCTTTTACTTTCAGCAGCAGCCGCAACCTCACGCCTCGTCGAGCGCGTTGTCCGACGAAAATCGGCCGGACGAGAGGTACGTTTTCCGATCAAAATTAAAGTTTTAATTTAATCGAGTGAGCAAAACCTTGGAAAGTCGCCAATAAAATGCAACGAAAAGATAACAAAGAGAAGTGTGATAGAAAGACAAAAACAGAACTTTTTGAAATTTCACAAAAAGATTTCATAAAAAGATGTAAAAAAGAATAACCGTATCAAAGGAGGAAAAATATAAAAATTCTTTCTAAAAGACATGAATATATAAATAACTGAACATTTATAGTATACACCATAATCAACTGATGTAACGTACGCTTGTTAAAATGTGTTTCTAAAGCACATTGGTAAACTCTTAATTAAATATATACAATTAATAATATCGATACATAAATAATCTCATAATTCTTTTTAGACCCACAGGCTCGCGACTGAATTGTCCTCCGAAATCGAAAACGACTCGTCAAGGGAAAAGCGTGAGGCTGAACATCAACGCGCGAGAGCGCAGGCGGATGCACGACTTGAACGATGCATTGGACGAGCTTCGCTCTGTCATCCCTTACGCTCACAGTCCTTCCGTGAGGAAGCTGTCCAAGATCGCCACCCTCCTGCTGGCGAAAAATTACATCCTTATGCAAGGTAACGAGCTCGTCCGACGCGACAGCTTCGTGTCGCGATCCTCGTTGATGAATTTTAAATTGCATTACGTTTCAATTGACTAAGAAACGCTGCTGTGCTCACGTAGGAAACGCCTTGGAAGAGCTCCGGAGAGTGATCGCCGTCCTGCAATCACCGCACGCGCACACCACTGCCCTGCCGCCCACGCCGGTCTCCTACGACCTCTTGCAGGGATTTCCCGGCAAGCTGTTCCAGGGAGTGCAGGAGATGCAGGGGCTACCCGCGAACGAGCCTCAAATCGTGACCGGCCCGCCGACCGACGGCACGGTCGCCAGCGGAGAATCGAATTAAGGAGTAGAGTTTTGCATTTTTTTTTCTGCAACTCTCTTCTTTGTTTTTCTCGTGAAAGATATGAATCCATCAAATTCAAGTCCCACACACACACACACACACACATACATACACGAATTAAAATCACAGAATTAAACCGATGAAAAGATTGATTAGCGAGAAATACGATTCGAAATTTTAGAAGTGAAAAGAGCGACGATTAATAATTATAATGTAAGAGATAACGTGTAGAAGATTTTTTAGAGGTAAAGATATGGAGAAATACTTTCAGGAATGGAAACCGCCTTTGGCCACGAAAGTATTAATTACTACATTATATAGAATATTATATTGAAATTAATCTCTCAAGAGAAAGAGAGAAGGAGAGAAAGAGGGGGTTGAATTAGTCTTTTAAATATTAAGTATCTTATTTACTACAAAATCAAAATGCGGAAGAACGAGCCGTACAATTTTATCTTTTGCAAATGACAAGATCGAGATAAACCGTGATAGGCAAAAGAGACGTCACATTTCAATAATGAAAAATGAATGGAAAAAATAGTTGAAACAAGAATTTATTCATCTCAAATCTGAAATAACTTCTCAACGAGAAAAAAAGAAAATAAAATGTACGGTGATTTCAAGTAGCACCAATTCCCTCCAGTGGATTAATTAAGCTCATTTTACGGAATCCAGATCAAGATCTGGACGAGAAGCATTGCGAAAGTATTGCGAAAGTACTAGCGATTAAGTGAGTAACACTGTCACGATAAGAGTCAATAATGCAGCAATAAGACGACGGCGCCGTTTTCGTCAATCTACAGTTGATTTTCGAAAAGATAACGCGTTCCAACCGCTCAATAATTCTGTATTAAAACTATTACTTCCTTCAAAAGCGCAGATTTTCTTCTAAAAGAATCTCTCTGTCGATCATGTAACTGCTTTAAAAACATCAAGTCTGTAAAACGAAAGTCCGTGAGATTCGCGAGAATAAAAGAATTGCGGAGATGAAGAGATTCAAGGAGATTGGAAGAATTTTTGAGTAGATTCCCGTTTTTCGAATCGAACGATTGGAAGGACGAAAACGTCGCCAAGACTCGGAATGCAAAGAGCTCCTCCGAGTCTCGTCCTGAAACACGATAGTCAATATTAGTATGTGATACGTGTGTCGAGGAGTTCTAGTCGTATATATACATCGTAAAGATATTGAATATTCATATACACATATACAATATATATATATATATATATATTTAATAATTTAAACGATCGAGGCATCGACTTACGACTTATTTATATACTTAAGAGTCTACTATACAATGTGCCAATAAGGATTTATCCGCTTCGAGGAGCGAACGAATGAAAGAGTGCGATATGAAGAGAATGAGCGAAAGAGAGAGAGAGAGAGAGAGAGAGAGAGAGAGACATGAGATTGGAAAGAAAAAAAATATTTATTATGCTACTTGTATGTAAGAGATTTGCGATTTTCTTTTCTCTCGCGACGCCACCCTCTTTCGCCGAGGGAGGAAAACATGAACGAAGCAGCGTCTCAACGAAGGCAAGGAGAATATACCTGTTGTAGAATGTAGATAATAATTGTTTAGTGCTCTCGAATAAAATCTATTTAAGAAAATCGCATTTCGATGTCCGACGAGCATGCTTGGTAATTGTACGATTACTAGAGAATTTTATGTTTTAAATATTTTAATTTACTTCAATTATTTTATCTACATTTTTGGTGTCACTTTTATTTAATTTCTATCGGACCTTTCATTTTCATCATTCTCTATTATTTTTTAACTCTGCCATTTTTAATGAGAATTTTTCTTTTGCTGTACTTCCGCTGTTCTTTTAATTCTTGAAGATGTTAGACCATTTCAAGATTGCTCTTTGAACAAAATTTACATATACAATTTTAAGATGCTAATAACAGAAATCTGTAAGGGCAGTTTTGCGCGAGGCTCTTTACAAATCCTACGTTCTCTATTTCATTATCATCGTTCCAATCAAAGAGTACAAGATTCTTTCGAACTTAGCTGCAATTTCAAAGTTGCCGCCTTTGAAGTAGCGCCACTTGCTGATTGTAGGTGGAAGCTTCTCTTCAAGGTCACCTGACCGTTCAATCCTCATTATTATCGTTTCAAAAGTACCCTTTGAAATTCTTCTAAGCGCATTTTGTCGGTGTCTGAATGTTTTGAAAAAGGTCTATAAAAGTTCATCAGATCATGTCACACCTATCTGAGTAACCGCCGCAGCCAATATTGCGAGAGCAAACGGCGTTAACAACGGCAACGGCACAACGACGCGCCAGCAACGGCAGAAGCAATGGCGGCGACAGTAATCGTGCAGTGGCGCCATCGTAGCGCACTCTTTGATCGTGTGCCGTGTTCTCATTTAGCCGCCTCCCGTCCTGGCAAGAGGACCAGGCCTGACCAGACCTGACCGTCGCGATCCAAGGCAGGTTGTGCCGTTTTGTGAGTGCGTGCCCTCATCAAGATGGCTTTGTCCGCTGCGGCGCAGTGATATTGCTCCGGACGAGAGAGAGATCCTCATCCAGCGAGAGTTGGATTACTCCGGAGTGCTGAAGCGAGGTGGGAAAAAAAGCCGCCAGCACGACGACAATCACGATCGCGACGACGGGTAGGAAGGCGCTAGCCAACAACGTCCCAAGCGGCGCGGAGATGTGACGCTCGTCAGCGAACCGGTGAGTTCACTTCGTTTTCCTGACCTCGCGACTTGAGGCGCACTTCATTCCGAGAGATTTAGATCAGGAACGCTCCATTCGGAGCCGGAATCCCACGATGGCGTAGTTGCTGATGACGAGACGAGAGAGCGACAAAGAGAGAGAGAGAGAGAGAGAGAGAGAGAGAGAGAGAGAGGAGCAATTTTGAAGAAGTGGGAGAAGGAGAGAGGTAAAAGGAGGGAGAGAGAGAGAGAGGGGAAGGGAGACGGAGATAGAAAGAAAGAGAGAAAGAAATGTTGTTAAAGATATGATGTCAACTGTCTAGATACTGTTATTTGCAATATAAAGTGACCGAGGACGTTTCTCGCTGCGCCACTTTGCGAAAACGGTCGGGATCCTGCAGGTGCAGGCGCGGATAGACACTCGGTTGGCAACAGCTCCTCGATTGTTCGGTAAGATAAGTAACAGGAAAAAAAAGTCGCTATATACGTACGGATAAGAGAGTTTGCAATAATTGCTAAATAGTTAAATATGTCACGCGTTATCTCGCTTTCTCACCGTTGCGCGATACGTAAGAGGTTTCCTTATTAGTGAGCAGCAACATTTATTTGGAGCAGGAAAAGAACCTCATAATGATTTTGAAACAACTTGAAGCAAGCTCTCTTGATTAATAATTTCGAAATAGAGATGTATTTCGAGTCTTCTTGTTGACGATTTTGGAATAGAGAAGCATTTCGTAGTAAGAAAACGGTCTTTTATTGATGATTTTGAAGTATTAAAGTATTTCAGAGCAAGAAAGTTGTTTTTATTGATAATTTTGAAGTAGGAAAGTAGTTTCGGAGTAAGGAACCTCTTTTTATTGATGATTTTGGAATAATAAAGTATCTCGGAGCAAATAAGCTACGATTTTAGAGTAGTCAAATATCTCGAAACATGAAAGCTCTCCTTATTAATAATTTTGTAGTAAGCAAGTATCTTGGAGTAAGGCAGTTCTTTTTTATTGATTATTTTGAGGTAGAAAAGCAAGAACACTTTATTGATGATTGTGGAACAATATATATTTCGAAGCAAATAAGTTTTCCTTATTAATGATTTTGGAGTAGTCAAGTATTTTGGAGCAAGACAACTTTTATTTGATGATTTTGGAACAGGGAGGCAGCTCGGAGTAAGAGAGCTCTTTTTATTGATGATTTTCGAATAGTCAAGTATTTCGGAGCAAGAAGACTTTTTATTGATAATTTTGGAACAGGGAAGTATCTCAGATCAAGAGAATTCTTTTTATTGACGATTTTGGGGGGTACAAAAGCATCTTGGGACAAGAAAACTCTTTTTATTGATGATTTTAGAGTATAGAGTAGCATTCCTCGCGGTGCCAGCTTGGCCGCCTCGCGTTCGTCACAAGTATTATTTTAAGTTTATAATACTAAATTCTCAGATAGCTAATGCAAAAAGGTGGAATAATGTTCGCGCGCAAAGTGTCTTAGCAATTAAAATAAACGGGCATGTAAAGTCGATATCTATATTTAAGTAAATACGTCAACTAACCGATAATGCAAACCACTTTTGTGTGCGTCTCTTTATAATATTTTAAACGCCATGTAAGAGAAGGCGCAATTGGACTGCGTGAAAAGATTTATATACGCGAACTTGCCACATTTTACAAGAATTGAGTGCGAAAAGACTTATGCCACTTAAGTGGAACTTTCCTCTCTTTATATTGAAGTGCCAACAAATTTTGAAAAATCCTTCGATCGTTTAGAATAGAAACAAAAATTTCTCCGATTTAATCGCCCATATTTCATAACGACTTCTTCAGCGACAGCTGATTTATTTTGTCCATCTATTACGTAGCTGTGTGAGTAAATAGATAGAAAATTTCCGGGGACTTGTGTTTAGTCAGCAATATTGAGCACAATGGGTCAAGCGCCTTGCTGTGGATATCTGAATGAGAGTACGAAGCAAAACACTGCAGCACGTACTATTACCTGCAATTAGAAAGTAAACTATAAGCAGCTGGGGAAAACGAAAGGAAAGGGAAAAGGATATAGCGATACGATGATGCGATACCGCCGTCAAGCATTTTTCGTTCTTCCGCGTGTCCTTGGTTTTTATCGATTTGCTTACTTATTAACGGAGAGAGAAATAAATTCACGGGAGGCTCTCGATTAAAAAAAGATTACTCCTGCATTATTATTATGCGCGCGTTGCTTCGAGCACAAAACCGGAATTGAAGTATTAATATGAAAATAATGCGCTTCAATCACTTTATCCGATTGATTTTTCAACGTTTCTCTCATATATCTTGCTATCGAAGGCTGTATAAGTTATGAAATATCAATGAATTATTCGCGTCGACGTTACCACTGCGCTAGATGTAGAAAACTTTGAAAGTGATATTTTCCGCAGCGAACGAGAAAGCTGGCTTTGCCTCTCGATTCTACGAAAGACCATTGCCGTTGCCGTTGGATAGTTTCCGTACTGTATACCTCGGTTCCACCGGCCGCGGAACCCAAATAGTGTCCCCTCGCCTCCCTTTCGAGTCTGCAATACATCTGTTTCGCTTCTACAAAATAATCCCGAGAACGCCCGAAGTAATTCTCCGATCAATATATGGTCGGAGAATTTATAAAATACGATCTTTCTCATTTCTATCGCTACACGCGATATCAATTACATTACGTGCAATCTTTTCTATATATCTTTTTGTAAGGACGAATTATATTTTGCGAACGAAATTGTGCAGTGTTTTGTAAAAAGAATCTAAGCTTACCTAGCGGACGTTAAGCCTCCTTACGGAAATTTAATACTGGAGGGGCCAAATAATCACTTATTTTGAGTATTAAAAGGCACTGTTTGGCTCTTCTAAAGGATTAATAAAGTATTAACTCTTTACTACCACGGTATACGTTTTGTATACGTAAACAACAACACTGGATATTGTAAAAATATCGCATAAAAGTGAACATATTATAAAAAATTGTTTTCAACCGAAACGTCAGACTTTAATGAATAAAATGGCAGCAAGAAAATGTATGTACCTTTATTAATAAAAAAATTATATCATATAAAATAAAAAGAATCGTCGGGTGTGCCATACACAGTGGCAGCAAAGGGTTACACTTTTGTGAGGACCACCGATGGAAATTTTTGGTTGACTTTCGAACGATTGTAATTGACGTTGAAAATTAACGCGTTGTACGTGGCGCATATTGCAACATAACTTTCATGTAAACTGCATTTCTCACGTAGGCGGCTCACGATCCTACGCGCGACACGCGTGTAAAAGTCAAGGTTATCGACGAGCTGTAGAAATAAATTTTAAAATATTTGCCGGCAGCCTTCAATATATTTATTCTAAACAAATTGTCGGATACGTTCACAAGTAGCGACGAATGAGCGACGAGTCGTTCGAAAAATCAATGCGAGTGCAACTCGCGGAGACCCGCGAGTTCCCCAAGAGCCGCCGTTTGGCCTTACCCGTGCCCCACATTGCGACCCCGGCCGCCACATCCGTCACGTTGATGCACGTGGACGGTCGCGTATTTGTCGCGTACGAGGAGGTAAACACGTGCTCCGCGGAAAATGTAGGCGCGCATAGTAACGTGTGTGCGTGTTTGTGTGTAACGCACCGCGATCGTAAATAATGAATGTAATCACGGGACAGAGTCTGCCCGGGACTTGCTTTGTTGCATGAAATTGTTGCATCGATATCGGAAGGATCGATACACTGCCCGGATTTATAGAAACCGAGAAATTCTCTCCTCCAGTGTTTTTTTTTCTCTTCTCCCGCGCACACACGTTGAATTTGATCGCACGCGGTCACACGTGTGCGTTACGATACTTGACAGAACGAAATGTGTGTACTGTTCTCCAGAGTGTAACGCTCTCCAAAGTTTAATGTTAAGGGCCACTTGACATTAACTTATTTTATCGTTATTTTATCAACATTATGCGAATAAATTTTCCCTCCTAGGATAAATACATTTTAAGAGAACACTTTAATAAGTAAATATCGATCGATATATGCGTATAACACGGAATATAATAAATAAATATTGAACATTTTTGGATGAGATCTGATGCGTAATAAAAATGTTTGTGAATTTTACATATCTTGCCTTCATATGCCTTTTGAACTATACACTGATTACTGTTTGTAATATCGCAGTATTAAATTATCATTAATTAATTTAATATTATTTTTACGATAATATTAAATAGCATATCTATTATAAAGCTACAGGAAATTTATAGTGAAAAATATCAGCGATGATTTGAACCTTGGACCTCCCAATAATCGGGACAGACATTTTTACCAATTTTCGATCGCGTTTTAGAAGAATTTTCAATATCATCCTCTTCGACCGATGTGATTCGCGCGCAGAACAATCTCAAACGAGCATCTGGGAGAATTTTCCGGTTTGTCGCACGGCGTGCGACCTTACGTGAGAAGTATAACGGGTTCTGACGCAGTTCCGGCGTGCTTATCTCGCAGGTAGTGTCTGTGACGTATGTATGTATGTCGCAAAATCGGCCCGCAGCGATTGAAATGTGCCTACGCGCGTGGTAGCGTCCTATCGTATCCCTCATCGCGCGAAGTACAATTTCCTACAGTTAGAAAATTATTTAGACGCTTGTAAGTGCTATTTATGATTATATTTAGAAAATATAGAAATGTTAGTATGAAAGTTATATAGGTATATGTATGTATATAACTTTCGCACTAAATTTCTATATATATAAAATTATATAGAATTTATATAAAATATATGTAATTTATATACATATATATATATAAATTTATATGTACATAGAAAATAAGAAATTGATAATATAAATAATTTTCATGATCTTTATGTCTGGCATTGCATTAAAAATTATATTTAAATTTCATTTCGTCTTCATCATGTTGAAAATTTTCTTATTTCCATTCCAATTTTAAATATAATTATAGATAGCATTTGCAAGCATTTAGATAAAAATATTGAATAGAAATTATTTATATTAATACCTATCCTATTTTTCTCCTTATAATGAATTTTCAAAGAAGGAAAAAAATAGAATCAGAAGAGAAGTCTGAAACGATCAGAACAATAGAAATATCAAATTAGAAACGTCGCTTTCGCGTCGCGACGAAAAATAACTCGGATACAATCTCGACATTGTTAATCGAGCTTAGAAATTCGTGCGCGAATGCTAAATTACGAATGCGAATTACTCCAAAAATTGTCATTGTCGAAAAAGATGCGAATTAAGTCGATATATTTTCAGCACGACGGAAAGTCGCATTGGGCGTAAGGCTCGAAATATTCTCTCTCGCCTCGTGCTCGTTTCTCAACTCAACTGATTCGATTTTTCCAACGCTATACCTTTCGGCCTTTTACAAACGGCGTTCAATTGTTGCTGGATCTCATCAATTAGACGTAGACAAATTGGATTCGATTAACGATCTTGGGGCGCGTGAATCGAAGTCTCGCGGCAGCGCCGCGAATCACGGCGTGTTTTTCGCAGTGAGAATCGCACCCTACGGTTAATTTGCAATCGGAGGGGGGTTATCCCGGCGCGCATAAACGAATCGAAATGACTGGCGGAACGCGGGTCAAGGTGCGCCGACTGATGCAGAAGTTATCGACGACCGAGGACTCGTTGGACACAACCGGAGCGCGTGAATAAAGAACGCATTGTCCATCGCGTGTCGAATAAAGAGAGAGAGAGAGAGAGAAAAGAGCGAAGAAACGATCATTCGCCAAAGTTTCCGAATCCGATCGCACGAATGTCCGCACTAGCGTGTGGGGGAAACACGGTACGTCACCGTCTTATCAGTGGAATTGATATCGGACCGAGTTAAGGACTTGTTCTACTATCGATGTTCTGAGTTTGCGCCGTTACTGCTTAAAACACGCAATTGCCTGACAATGAGTCTAGAGGTTTCCGTGGAAGGAAAAAGAGAAAATTATGTCTGGCGATTTTAACAGAACAAATTAGTAATGTTACTGATTTGTCGTTAATATAGATCCGTTGACCTATATATTATTTTAATAAATAGTTTTGAGAAGATCCTGTTAGTTAATGTAGTCACATTATTTTTCAGTATTTAAATGTTAATTGTAATATTTCATAATAATAAAATCTTGTAGTATTCTGCAATAGTAAAATATTAATTTAAGAATAGATATCTGCGAAGTAATCTATTTCAAGAATCCAAGTGATAAGGCGCCATATTTCCGCAGAGACAAGATAGAATATATAAAATTTCCTAGTATACGATATTTATAATAGATAACTTTAAAAATTTATTCATTAATTTTATCTCAGATCGTATATAGAGTGAGTCGTGTCTTCGTTGTTCTTTAATGGCAGATCTTCTTACGGCAATCGGTTTACTATTTTAATGTTACAAACGTCTTTATGAAATCTCCAATTAAAAATTTGGAAAATAAGATCCGTCTGTGTGAAATCAATTAAGAAATGTGTGACCTTACTGTGTCGCCGTTTATCTTCTCTCCTGAATGACCAATCTTTTTCAAGCCGAAATGGTCTCGAGATCGTCTCCGAATCGACCGAGAGACATTAAGAAATAATGCGACGAAAACGGATGGGATTTAAGAGGGATACGCCATGTATTATACATTTGGATACGTCTCACGACACACGTCGACGCTGACGCTCCGCGCGATGTATGAATCATTTTTCGCCCGCTGGCCGTTCGCTCTCGAGTCGCCGGTATGGAAAATGAATGGAAGAAAAAAACAGATGTCGGTGCAGCATCCGTCGCGTTAGTGTGGGAGGTGAAACTGGTTCGCCGAAGAAGCTGCTGCCTGCTGTTGCCGGTCGACTGCTCCGCGTTATCTCGTTATTGTATAGATCGTTTTCCTGATCAAGAAAGAGAGAAAGAGAGGAGGAGAGAAGGGAGGGACAGAAGGGGAGATAGAGGGGACTCAAGATAATGTCTTATCCGGTCTCTTGAGCGCTAATAATAATAATAATAATAGTATGACAATTTTGTTAAAATCGACCGATTCTATAAAACAGCAGTATTCACGTTTACTGTTTCTTGCATTTTCATTTCTCCGTCAAGATTCGGATTTTTACGAGCGGGGAAAATATCTTTTGAGAATCTCTATTGTTTCTTCTTTATTGGCGCTTTCTCATTCTCTTTCTTTTTCGCTTTTCTCTCTTCAAGTAGAAATTTTCTCTGCGAAATTAAATTTCAACGGAAAGAATCCGTGGACGCACACGTTTCACGAGAATCGCGTATTTTTCGCTTCTTCTGATTTTCGATGATTTACATCGAAATGACACGTCGCGAGCAATTCGACCGTGGCTTCCGCGAATCACACAATTCGTCAATTTCGTTCCTTCTCTTTTTTTTAACGCAATCACGTTCTATATCGATAGAAAGATAAAATTCTAATATCATAACGAGTATATTATAACATGCCCAATTTTTTTCTTTTGCATTATTTTAGATTCAGTTGATACTGCACAGTGCATATTAAATCGTGCGATTTCTTTTACTTTTTCGAAATCTCCCTTCTTGATCCTCTTTCGAGATTTGATTTTATTGAGAATTATTGTACGCCTTTACATTTACCGCTCTGTTTACCGGAAATTCCATGGGTATTTACATCGAGATGACGCGCCGTAAATACAATTCGGCCGCGTGTGGCTCCCGCGAATCATTTCGCGCGAGCGTATCCGCGATCGGCCAATGCGTGGGTGCGGAAGTACTGAGCGAAACACGTTCAAACGAGCAAAATGCATGGTGTGCAGAGGAAGGAAAATGAGGAAATGAGATGTACAAGCGAAAGAGAGAGGAGAGAAAGAGAAAGCAAGAGAGAAGGACGAAAACAAAGCGAATGCAGCCGCCGAGGCAACACACAATGGCGCATCGACCCGCCAAAACTCGCGCCGTTGGCCGGCCGATGCGCAGGAACACGCGCGCGTCGTGTCTCCTCGAAACAATGAATACTTTTGCTACCCCCTCCCCCTGTGCCTCGTTCGCAAGCTCTCTCTCCGCCGCCCCGGCATATTGATCGTTCCCCGAGCGAAAAATCGATCGCACCGCGCCGAATTTCCGAGGGTGAATTTCCGGTCGGCCCGGAAGCGGCTCTTTCTCTCTCTTTCTCCCTCTCTCGCTTCCCTATTCATCCCCCTCTCTCAAACATTTCCCTATCGTTGAAATTTTATTTCAGCTCGTAGCTCGCCTAATTTTGGCGTTCGCCAACGTGTGCACGACGTCCCGTAAGTCCCCCCCCCCCAACTTATCAGTAATCTTCGTTAATTTCTCAGCAAGTTTCACCGATTTCCATGAATTCTCAACGAGGCTCGATTCAACTTTTTCACTAAATTTCATTTTCCCGCTGGTTCTCCATCGGGATCTTGCATAACGTTCGCCGAATTTCGTTCGCGAGCCTCACTCAACTTTCGCCGAAATTCTGCAACGACCTCTCACGTTGAACTCCAACAGATTCGGACGTCGATCGAAAGTCACCGGAATAAAGAATCTACGGGGGCGAACGGGGCGCTGTGAATCCGTGTCAAGTCCGACCAGCATCCTATATGTCTCCGACGACCTCTCGCCGCGCTCAGGATCGCGAGGGCGAGAAGGGGGCCGCGGGAGTCCCCGAAATCGCGAGTCCTCGCGCGGATCGCCCCCTTCGCACTCGCGCCGGTCTTTCACGCGGGGACCTCCGAGTCCCCCCCGGCTCTCTCCCTTGTCCCTCTGACCCCCTACAGCGTCGTCGCGCGCGCGGCACGGCGCGCGGGGTCGGGACTGTGAGCGAGAAGTACTCCCGCTCCCCAGGATGGATAGAAGGAAGATCAGGTGCCGTGGTTGTCCTGGCAACCGGCATTGATCCTTCCCCTCTTGTTCTACCACCCCGCTACGCGCCCACCTCTTCTCTCGCCCGCGCCCGTTATTGCTACGCCTCTGTGCCGTCCTCTCTCTCTCTCTCTCTCTCTCTCTCTCTCTCTCTCTCTCTCTCTCTCACTTTCTCTCTCTCTTGCTCGCCCTCTCTACCCTCTCGCGAACACGCGCGCGCGCGCCGCCTCACCCCCGGCTCACCTCCCTCCGCCCTCTCTCATTCTCTAATGCACTCGGAGACGCACGCACGCACACATACACAAACACAAACACAAACACAAACACAAATACACATCCGACAGACGCGCGTGGCCGTTTAGGCACGCACCCGGTATATATACACGCGAATGCCGATCATTCCTCTCGCTCGTCCACGCGACTCCTTGACTCTCTCTTTCTCTCTTTCTCACATTTCTCTCCCTATCTCTTTTCTCCCACGCCGCCCGATTCCCGAAGGAGGGAGGGACAGTTCTCTTCTTATATTCTCTGATTCTTCTGAACTTGCATATTCAGATATTTCAGATTCAGCGTACATTAGCGGTACACCGAGCAGTACTACACCACCCGCAGTTGCACCCATCCTTATTTATGCCGTTTTTATACGTTTTCTACCTGCGCGTCTCCCTCGTCTGGCGTTTCTTTTTCTGTTCCCTTTTTTTCTCTCTTGCCCTCGCTTTGACAGTCGCTGGGGACGAGACGCTTTACGGGACGCGAGTACGTCGGCGAATATTTCTCTCGCGATTTTTCAGAAGCTCCGCAAACATCCCCTTCCCCTTTCGAATGTTGTGTCTTAAATATAATTTGAGCTCGACGGGAGCGTCGAGAGATTCACCAAGTCGTGATGGAAAGACTAAGTGTTTAATTTAATTGAGAGGAGTCAATTGAAGAGCAACGAAATTAGATGGTAATCAACTCTTCATTCGCGTGGCACGTGAGAACGCTTTTCCAAAAAAAACGTACACGACAAAGACGACGCGTTGTAATCGTGACGCATCGCTTTCTATTATACGCGCCGCGTATATATACTTATTATTTTCGTATTAATCACCGACGGAACAACGGCGGTGCCCGCCGTAAATTAACGCCGAAGCCTTAATTCCTTTCTTTACAATTTTACTCTCTATTATCACGGGCTTCTCGATCTTATCCGCGCGGACGTATACCGTATACAATAATAATTACTCAACTCATAATTTCGCTAAAATAAGGTCTACTAGAGAGAGAGATACGAATGCAGAATAATGGGAAGTCGTTTTCTCTCTCTATCTCGGGCGCAGGAGGATCTCCCTTTCCCCACCATTCTTTATTTCGTCTCGTTCTCTCCTCTCTGTTTTACATCTTTCTGTTTCCCTCTTTTCTTACTATCTTTCTCACTCTCTCGCACGGAGAGCAGTGTCAATCACTCCTTCGTCTCTCTCTGTCCCTCGGCCAATGAGGCGCGAGGGCACAGACTGGATAAAGCGAGACGGACAGAGAGAGCGAGGCGCGCGCGTAGGGGTGACAGGGGGGGAGAATGAGTTAGTTGAGGGAGAGAGAGAGAGAGAGAGAGAGAGAGAGAGAGCGCAGGGGAAAGGGAAGGAGGGAGGGGTTCGCCAAAGGTAGAACTGGTCGTGAACAGAGCGGTTGCCAAGCAACCGTTATTGTTCCCATTGTTGCGGGCGTAGCGTAAATATTTGAGGCGAACTCGGAGGTCACAAAACTCATCCCTGCTCTCTCTCTCTCTCTCTCTCTCTCTCTCTCTCGTTCCCCTTCTCCAGCCTCTCGCTTTCCCTTCACCGCCCACACGTTCTTTGGCGTTTTCTTCTTTCTCATTTTCCCGAAAGTTACCAAGGTGCGCCTCTCGTAAGTCGTAAGTCCTCGAAAGCACCTAATGGTACCCGCCCGTAGATTGCATATCGGCTGGGGACGTACGTCGTCCTCTCCGTCTAAAATCCCACCCGTCATTGTCAATCCCACTTCTCTTCTCTCTCGCCGCTCGCCCCGATATGTTCGCGTCGTATTAGCCGAAATTTATCCGCCCCGGGCTGCGTTCGGAAATATCACCCGAATACCCTCGTGTATCATTTTATCTTTTTTGTTCACCGAATATTGAACAAGGATAAAATGATACACGAGGGCACTTGGATGATGTTTCTGAACGCAGCCCCGGAGTGAAAGAGAGATCACAGCATCTCTGCATTGCGCTCAAGATGCATTAGAATATTTGCGCGCATACCAGTTTTTTTCCTCGGTTGAAAATTAAGAGTAATATCTTCACTCAAACAAAAATCATATGGATCACATTATTGAGAGGAAAAGTTTTATTTTTAATTAAAGAAATAAATTTGCGTGAAATTCTTAATGGTATGCGTTCTTTTCAAACGAATTTAATATCAACTAGTTTACTGAGCTTCAACAACTCGCGCTCTGTCATTTTATCAAATTTTCAATGTTAATTTTAATTTTGCGTATGATTTCATATGCCTATTTATACATGAAAAAATGCTTTGAAGAAAAGAATAAGAAGAAAATTTCTTAAGGATTTAATTATTTCTATCGTAAAGCGAAAAAAAAAGATTTTTTTTTTAGATGTGTGAATCGTTTTCGGAATCTGCGCTCAAATTCTTGAATGAATGTCGCGCATGTTGTTTCGAGATCGTCACCGCAACGGCGGGGGCGAGCGTGCAAGGGCGGAGTGTTTGTTTACAGGCATTTATTTTGGCGGTCCCGCGGGGGCGTGCGAACGTACGTCCGTCGTTGACCAACGTTGCTGACCCCGCGGCCGCGGGTCAACCCTTCCGCGGTTGTGACAGATTACGGACGGGTCATCAGCTTTCAAAGGGAGCAATGAGAAAGAGAGATAGAGAGATAGATAGATAGAGAGAGAGAGGGGGGGGGGAGGGGGAGAAAGAGAGGCAGGAGAGATATTATTGATTATTTCTTTGCAATTTATCAGGATGTTGTAAAATTCTTCATGTCCGATACTTTATAGTCAAAACACTCATAAATTACTGATTACCTGAGATTTTCTGAATTAAATTTGATAATAAAAATTACGTCCACACATGGAATTAAAAATAATAAAAAACACATCCACAGCGACGGATATATTTTATTTCATTAGAGTTTACAGATTTTATGAAGTAGCTTCTGATAATAATTCTACTAATTTACCTTTTAAAATTTATGGACATGTTTTAACATTATCGACGATTCGTGATATTTGAAAAATAAATTCAATAACAAATATTAAATAGTATATAAAGGTTTACTTAATATCTTGTATAGAATAATTTCTGATACTACATATAAATTGGACTAATTTATATAAATTGAAGTACAAATGAAAAAGGAAGATTTACAGGGATTAAAAATAAAACAAAGAATAAACAAAAATTTACGCTAATTGAAATATATTGTGAAATATATGTCACCTCAGAATCAAAATTGTCAGCATTTCCAAGTCACAATTAAACTTTCTTGGAAGCGAAGTAATTCATTATTTAATGCTATTTTAGACTTCTCACGATATAAATTTCATTCAGTAGCAATAATAATCTCAACGTTAGTTAATACCACAAATAATATGAAATATCACACAATTTCTGTGTTACATATTTTCCAATGGCTTTCTAAAATTTGTGAGACTGGCTTTAAAAAAATTAATTCATATGTTTTTAATTTATTTTCATACGTGTACGATTAATGTGTTTTTCCAATATCCATTTTATCGTAAATTATAATCAATAACCAGTGCCGTAATGAATACTTTACAATAATCGCGTTGCCTCTCCTTTCTCTCGACGCGAAAACGGTATCACTTGTTTATCGCTGAATATATGAGCGACAAGCGACACCACGAAGACATACCTTTATTTCTTTCGCGGCGCCGCGCCCCGCATCCGCGCAGCGCTTTTATTTCGGCACGTCGCGACGCGACGCGACGTTCTCTCGCGAGGACTTGGAATTAGGAATGGTCAGTTACACGGGAAATCGAGTCCATCCCCTTCTCGCGCCATCCCAACGGTTTCACGCGTGGTAACGTCCGCCTCTGGGACACGCTATTGACGCGGGACGTCGGGACGCCTCGTGAACGCTCGGCGTACATCCCCGCGTACAACCCTCTGTCCCACCTGATGTTCCCATCCCTCTTCCGCGCCCTCGCCTGATATTCTCGTCGCTCTCAAAGCGCATCTATGTGCCGTGTATTATCGATTTATTACCGGGAATTATCGAGAAAAATCAAGAGCCGACTGTGAAACAGTCCGAGGAGAGAGAGAGAGCTCCCTTTTCCAATTTTACCGGAGAATCAGAAATTTCCCGGAGAGATGTTGTTTTAAGGAATAATTTACGCTTTAATGACGTTTCTGTAGCTACATTAGACGTGTTAATAAACGTATCACGTTCTTGAATATTTTAATTATTATTTAATGATATAATCGGATGATTATAATATAATAGTAAGCATTATATGAATTTGAAGTTAAAACGTTGGTGGTCACAGTATTTTCAAGAATTTCCTTATTTTAAGATTTTCTTTATCTAATCTCGCCTTCCGAAATTTTCGTAATACTCTTACAAAAATCTAACTTATTACTTGAAATTACTTATTTTGAGTATAAAAACACTGTTGTTCAGTAAGTAATTAATCACCATCCAGTATTAAATTTCTACAGGGATTAAATTCTTCGATCTTAAAACAATAATACTCTTTAACAATAAGTAACAGTGAATGAAAATTCAGCGTTACAACAACTCATGTATATCGCTATATAGAGTAACGCGTATAAAATATCGTAAAATATGAAAATATTTTCCCGTGGAAAAAAAAAAGACCGTCGCATCCTTCCGCGTATTTTTACATGACAAGCCATACTTGGACGATGATATTTAAAAATAATTTCAACCATCAACGGATAGAGTGGTGTAGCGGGGCTTTAAAATGAAATAAAACTGAGAAGTAGTACTTTTTTTAAATTAAATTCAACAGAGAGAGAGATCAAATTCGAAAGCGCGATATTTTATTGACGGTTCAGCCGCGCGTACAGCGACGTATATGTACATATGTATTTTCGATCGTTCTCGCGACGGATTTATATTTTCGCGAAAAGTAGAAAATTCGCTTCTTTCGCATGGATCTCTCGGAAGCCTCGTTATATATCCTGAGCACCGCGAGATCCTCGGTCTCCTCCGCGCGCGTTTTCGAAGGTCGGCGTATCGCCGCGCGCGCGATGCTCCTTCTGCGCTCTGGCCTCGTTTCCTCTAAAATTGATGCGGTTTCGACATCGTTCCATCTAACAATGGCCGTGTTGTGAAACTTTCGCGGCGCAACGCGCGGCACGGCACGGCACGACGCAACGCGCGGCGCGGCGCGGCGCGGCGCGGCCGAGCCGAGCCGGGCCGAGTCGGCGATCTCAGGATGATTTTGCAACTACCGCTGCACCAGGTCCGTTCGTTCGTCCGTTCGTTCGCTCGTTCTACTTGCATTCTACCTTACCGGTCGTCCTGCGCACTTTCACATCCGAGAAAAAGCAGCGTATAACGTCGGCCGCTGCGCAGCGCCGATCCGCGCGATCGAAAAGCGTCCGATCGACGGACGCTTTAAAAATCACCCCTCGCGACCGGCCGTCTGTCTGTCTGCTCGTCGTTAAAACGATTATCATAGTTTCTCTTCGTGGAAAATTCAGTCGTCGGCTCGCTCGCGGTTCCAAGTACGATAAATATAAAACGAGAAGCTCTATATTTCAACCTTGACTTGAATCTTTCTTCTTGGTATTACGGAAAAAATATGAAATGAACATATAAGAGAATGTATGTATATCCAATGATTCCGGTTCTGCCGGCGAAATCGAGGTAACTGGACTGTATTAATCATTGCATTATTAATCGTTTCTCTTGACAAAATAACCTCTACGAAATCATATTTAAAAAATCATTTAATTGTTGATGCAAACGAGATGTGCACTTAAAACCACCAAAATTGATGAAATGATCAACGACTTTAATCCTTTGACAACCTCGAGAGCGAGATCGGCATTCTTCCCGAGTCCAACGTCGCGCGACGTGTGTCTTAGGAGGTATTTTTCATTCAGAATTTCAAATCCTCGTGCAGGAGTGAGACGGCCGAAGGATAATGCGGCCGCGGCGGTGTCCGCTTATATACCTCCACCTACGGAGGTCGCTACGGCCGGCGGCAAATGTGGGTCAGCCCTCGTTCTCCTTGGGAGTCTCGTACGTCATGAATAAATAGACATTTCGTGCGCCGCTCTCGGCGATCCCGCACTTTTGAACGTAAACGCAATATGAGAAAAATCGACGGAAGCGACGCGGCGCGATGGAAAAGAGGTGGATCGTGTGAAAGGCGGAACGGCGGATCGGAATCTACATTGCGGGGCATCGTCAAAACGCTCGCGTTTGCATCGCGCGGTGCATCTATAATTCTAAAACAATCGGGGGAACTGTCACTGACAGCGCTCGAGAAGGAGCGTATATATTAGTTAAAGAAGGATAGACATTAGTTGGAATAATAGCTAAGAAACTGATATGTGTAGCTCAGAAATTGATTTAAATTGAACACACTTCTAGAAGAATGTTCATGAAAAACATGAAGACATGATGTTTCAATAATTAAATCATATATTATATAATAAAGGATCGTAATTTAGTTTTATTTAAGGATTAATATAATTTATCCGCAGCCATCTCTGGAATCTTTTAATCATAAAAGAGAAATCTAAGGGAAATTATTATTATTAATCTATATATTGCCATTTAAATGGCAAAAAAGAACCGGAGAAAACTTTTTAAATTTGAAGATAAACATTTTTGTCGATCATCTACATTTGAGAGAAAAAGAATTGCTGCAATTATGATAATTTAATTATAATTTATAGTGTCAACTATATCATTTTACAGCCAACTATATTTTAGTTGTTCTAATCATTAAAATATATTTGCCTTTGTACTGCATTACGATCATTATAACTGTACATATATTGATATTTATTTATTCTAATATATTGTATAAGTAATTATTTCTTTTTTACAATTTCATTTTTTAGTTATTATTACTTACTGTAAATAATAAACGAATGTTAAGAACGTTAAGAAAATATTCACTATATAATTGCGATTACATTTACTACATAAAAATGTTGGTTTCATTTACTATTTATATCTTGACATTTTCCTGTGTGTGTGTATTAGTGTGCGTTTAAAATTAACTTAATTAATAGTATAATTTTTTCATAGTTTGCGGAATATGAAATATAAGAGGTTATTATTACTAACATTATAGCAGTAGCTATAAAAATGTGCCTCCTAACCATAATTATTTTACTATGCAAAATTTATAGTCACAAATAGCAAACGCTTCTCTCTTCATTGTCAGTGCAGTTTTCACGAATGGGATGAAAGGAGTATTACTCTCTTAAGAGCCGCCTCCATCCCTTCGTAACCCGACGTCAGACAGTCGACGCGAGCGTGACGACGACTATTCATTCGCGTAACTGGCGTAACGTGCAACTGTGTCGCGCTCGCGTCATATTATTTGCATGCGCAGCAGCGATGTGACGAGACAATGCGGTTATTTTCGGCCGAGGATTTTTAGATTCCGTAATAATGTCGGGCGCGTCTATACGGCTCCGAGTACCGACTACTCGTTGTGCCTAGCGAATGATTTAAAGTTTAGCCTTACTGTGTTTAAGTAAAATATTAAGTAAAAACTGAAATTTCAAAATAATAGCAAGCATTCGCGATAACTCGTAAAGATAAATTTTCTTCAATTAAACTTACGGCAATCTAATTTTTTCCGCGAGTAAAAATTAGTTGAAATAAGACGGTGAGCCGGCCGGTAGTTTTAGATCTATATGGAAATTGTTCCAAGCAATCAGATTCTAATAAATTACATGTTATAATTTATTAGAACTATACAACCAACTATTAATGGCTGTACAAAGTAATAGAAATTATGAATGTGAACATTAGTCTTTTGAACAAGAAGATTCACAATAATTGATCTTAACCAGTAATAAAATAAACGTCCTCAATTATTTTCAACACAGGATTTCAGTATGAATTTATTTGATATAGTTTTTTCCCGGAGATCTTTTTATATCGCGATCATCCGCAGAGGCCATCCGTGGTAACTCAGCGAACGGTCGTTGTTGCGAGGACGAGAGCAAGACGGAGGAACGGCAGTGACCGAGGAAGCGAGAAGGCTCGTCTGACCTCGCTATTACGGTCCCGTTAACCAGGAGTTCGTCTCGTACCCTGCCTCTACCTCTCGGCTAGGATCCCGCCGCTTTCCTCTTCCCCTTGACGTCTGATCGCGACCGCTCAAACTACTTCGGATTCGGAAACTCGCGGGGCATCTCGCGGATCTTTGAAGAATTGTCAAATCCGAAAAATGAAGCTCCTGACGAGCGTCCCTTCTCCCTCCTGCCCGTCATAACTCTCAGATCGCCGGAGCTGCTCGGAATCCGAGAAACTGCAGATACCAAAATCTGAAAACTTTAATATCCCCGATTCAAACGTTCCAGACATACAAGTCACTTTTCTCCTCGAAATTCTAAAGTCACGGAAGATTCTGAATTCTAAAGATTCTAAAATTAAGATCCTTTCAAAAATTTCAACCGCTTTTTCCGTTGGTCTGATCGCGACTTCTCAAACTACTTATATTTCAAGAAATTGAATTTTTTTAACATCTAAATGATCTGGAATCTGGTGAAAATTTACCTGCTACAGACTCGAAGGTTTGAAAGTCTCGCATCTGAAATTCCGTAATTTGACGTTCAAGAAGAGACTTGAGGATTTGAAGTATTCTGAAATGCGAGTCGAATAATTTGATGATCTAAAAACCCACAAGTCTCAAAATTTCGTTCGTTCTGAAATTCTCAAGTCCTAAGGATTTTCATAATAAATTGGAAAAATAAGAGTCAAGGATGTTACAATTAAAACCATAGATGTTATAATTTGACAGCAGTGAAAATCGGGCGATATGTAAATAACACAAATAAGCGAAGAGAAACCTTATATGGTCATAGCGGACCTTGCTGTCTAATATTTTTGCTTTGATCGAATAGGGTCTCTCCTCGCTTATTTGCGTTTAATTAATAATAATTAAATGCATTATTCAACGTATCAAAAATAATCTTCTTGTTTTGTAAAAAAATAAGTGAAAATGCGACATCTTGGTGCTTATAATTTACGAATTTCTCGATTTCTCCGATAGAACGTCTAAATTGGACAACGTCCAGACGCACGAGTTTAAACATGCCAAAATTCCGAAACCGGCCCGAGATCCCTGGGTGAAAACGAGCTCTCTCTCTCTCTCTCTCTCTCGAGCGGACTACGCGGAGGAGTACGTTGTACTCTCAGGCGCGGAGTGTGCGAGTCGATTGTGCATCCCGTGACACACGTTATAATACCTCCGTCGCCCGTTATCTTCCCGCGCCACCTCCCTGCCCACCCTTACTATACGGCGTTAGTCCGTTCCTCCCGCCGCCGCGCCGCGCCGGCCGCTCGCCGCGCGCGGCCCGATGTCGCCGGTGCATTCCGCGCCTGTACCCGTGGACCGCGAATTGAATGAGCGCGTCGGTAGTCCTCGTATTGGACATGCAATCAGTGCACGAGGATACCGTGTCGTTCGAGCCTATAACGGCTGGCTAGCCGGCTCGTCAAAAATCCAGAGGACTGCGGAATCTCGAGTTCGAGAAGCGTTCCAGGGTTTTCAAAAAGGAAAGAGATTTGGTGATTTAGGAATTCTAATATTTCCACGTTCGAAGATTTCAAATATACCGATGGAATAGTGCTTCAAGATTTTAAAATTATGTTTCTAACAGTAGTCTTAATTAATTCTGTTATCTTAAGATACATCTATATGCATGTATAGAATTCTGCACTCAAGAGAGATGCCAGAATTACGTAGAGATCTTAACACTAAAAAATTCGATGTTTCTAAAATTTTAAAGCTCTTCAAAAATTTGAAGTATTCTAAGAAATAATAATGTAAAGAGATCTCGATAGAGTTAAAAATATGACAGAGATTAAAAAAATTAAATTAAATGATTATAAAAGTTTACATTTAAAACCGCAAACTCTTAGAATGTATTTTCAAATTCCACAATTTTTAATTCGAAAATTTTTAATTGGAAAATCGAGGATTTATTCAATTTAAAGTCCAAACAGTTGGAGACCTTAAGACGAAGTACTCGACGATTTGTGCATGTGTGTATATATGCGATATTGATGAAGTAGAGTGTCTAGATGTTTACGTCTGATGTGTTAATTTACTACATCATTGTCGCACACGTATGTACATGCAATGATATTTTCGGATCAACCTTTCTCTTATACTAAAGCATCTAGATTTATCAGCAAACAGTACTATTCTCTTATGTAATCCGACCTGCTCGTTTTATACGTACAAAGTCTAAAACTTTTATACTCAGCACTTAGTGTCACGAATCGATTGCAAAAGCCGATAATTTTCTAATTTTTTTTGTATGAAATTGTAGCAGGCGCGGTCCATTATATTATCAATACTTTATTTTTGGAAAGGGATTTCTAATTTTGTGAAATCAATAAAAAGATTGGCCGGTCCGAAAATAATCGCGTTCAATCGGTAGAGCAGACCTGTGTTCAGCATCGCCTAGTAATACGTAAAGATCCCGACACAAAAATTTTTGTGTTTAGGCAGTGTTCAATATCGAGTTAAAATTCTTGATAACAGAACGATCACAAATTTTTAAAAACAAATTAAAAAATACAAGGATTTAAAAAAAGATATCTTGTATTTAAAAATACAAAGATTCCGAAATTGTCTCCAAAACGCTAAAATTTCCAGTGCCCGGGCCGAGACTTTTGACCTAAAAATCCCAAACGTTCCATAAATCTCAGGATTTTTTATTCAGACCGGGTACTTCTAAAAGGTCGCTAGGAAAGTCGCCGCACGAACGGCGCGCTAAAACGGCCTCTTAAATAGCATTCAACTGGCGCTACGTCGTGGCAATTGTTACGGCACTGAAAACGCTATAGCATTATGGAAGCAGAGAGAGAGAGAGAGAGAGAGAGAGAGAACCAGCCCATCATGGTATGCACGTGGGCTGCTATAGCGCTACACTGCGGTGGGATCGATTCGGCCGGAGGTGGGTGGAGAACCACCCTCACCCCGGTCGCCCACCTCCATTTACAAGCCTCAATATACACCCCCTCGGCGTTCTCCATCCGTTCGTCCGTCTCCTTTGCACCCCCGCGCGAAATATCCGCAGTTTGTCTCGAATAGTCTCGTAATATCTTTCTCTCCCCCTCCTTTCTCTCTCTCTCTCTCCCTCTTCTCTTTCTCTTTTCTTTTTTTCTCTCGTCATCCCTCTTCCCCGTGTCACCCTCCACCGGCCCTCAACATCGCCGCTCGTCATGTTGCTTTCTTGTTAGCGGGGTGGAAAAGCAGATTTCTCGTCACCCTTACCTACGGAATTTCTGATTTACCTTCTACCTACCGGGAGGAGAGGCAGAATTTCCGACTGCCGAGGGTGCTTGTTATGCAATCCGAATTTTTGCGAAGGCTGCTTCCGCGGAGATTTGTTTAACGTTCACTACGTGCCCGAGTGGAGAACGTCGATTCCTGCTTGCTGCAATAAACGTGCGCGATGTTGAATATCGACGGAACGATTCCTGGGAGCCGTTATATTCCGTATTATTAAATCGCTACATTCTCGCGTTGAGATGCGGAAATCAGATGAATAAACCGAATGAAATAAAACTGATGCATTAATTATGTGATTATTAATCAAAGGAAGTATATGAATCTCGAGCGCGGTGAGTTAACGCGACTGCCACGTGCTTTTCCGACGGAGTGTGTCAAGCGTTTCAATTCAAACCGCGAAGGAATCCGCGAGCAAATCTTGAGCTCCGCGGGTCGAATCTATCGCAGTTCAAATCAGGAAGGATTAATACACTGCGCGAAGTATAGAATCCTCCCTAAACATACGCGCGATTCCGCGTACGCTGCACATCGCCATCGCGGAAGCGCATATAGTCGCGACCGACCGAATAACTTCGATAAGCCCCAATCGATACGCGTCAATAATTAAGATAAAGTTCCCATACCTCCTCGGCAGAGCCGGGTATCCCATTCCTAATTGCTCTCCGTAACGTTATCGCGATATCTCCTTGTAACTTACCCGCCCGAAATTAAAATTTCAGTCGAGGAAACGCCACTTGGAGTTTAACGAAGAAAAATTGCTCTTCGAGATAGCCGTGCGGGATGTATGTTTAAAATCGAATTGCAGAGGGAGAGGCTCGAAGAAATTTTTGTTTGCGTTAAGAGTAGATTTTTAGAGAAAATTTAGACTCCTGTAATCTTAGAATTTCTACGGAAATTTAAATTCGTTCAATTTTACAATCTTGCTTTCAAAATTTCTTAGATCTTTAGTTACCCATAATTTTAAGTTTATTAAGTCTGCAGTATCTTTTTTCTTTTTTTATGGAAAGCTCGACTTCCCGAATAAACTCAAAGTTACGAGAACATCGTGGATACCCGACGAAAGCCGCACTCGCAGATTCGCGTAATTTAGCACGCGTGAATCTCCATTGTACGCGGCTCCTCGGGCGTCTATTCTCGCCGTTTCGTATTCACCGGCATCGTGACGGTTGCTTAGAAAACACCGGCCACGTGCGGCGATATTAAGGGTTGCCTCGTAACGCGCTCGCCCTCTCTCGCCGGGCTTTCACGAAACGCGGTGGAGAAAGGAGGGGGAGGGGGGAAGCAGAGGTGAGGGCGTGAGAGGGATTGTACGAAGGCGACGGTTTGATCGGAGCTTGATACGGATTTTCGTGGGAAAGAGAGACGCGTTCGGTGCTTCGGGCTCTTGCTGGTTTCTGCAAAGCCGGGGAAAAAAAGAGCAGTAAAACGGAGGGAGGGAATGTGGGAGGCAGGCAGGAGGTGGTGTGTCCCTGCTCGTACGTGGGAAAAGGAGATAAAAATGTTTCCAAGTGGGCGAAAGCGCGCGCGCAAGAGAGAGAGAGAGAGAGAGAGAGAGAGAGAGAGAGAGAGAGAGAGAGAGAGAGAGAGATGAGATCAAAGCGGTTTTACGACACTGGCAGACGGCGCGATATTACTCCACGGTGCTTTCTACGTATCGAGAAAGCTCCCTGAGCCTCCTTCCTCCACCCCTATCGTTCCTTCTAATTATGTTTTGCTGCTCTTCGCCCTCGTATTTAGTGTATTATCCTTTCATATGCAGCGCTTGTGTGCGCTCGGATCTTCTTTTCCAGAATCTGTGCATTTTTTTCAGTTCGTGTCTGAACTTTCGAGATTCTCTAAGAGGCGATTCCTCTTTCAGAAACGTTTCCTTTGTCGGAAGTTGGCCAACACGCGTGAAAACTCATTTATCCGAACTTTTCTTAGAAACAAAAAAAAAAGAAATATCGGGACCGTAAATTATGGTTGATTGAAGATTTGAAGAAATTTTGCAAGATAAAGCTATAGAGATAAAGTTGCTATAAACATAAAATGAATTTCTATATAAAAATCACTAACATTAAAATTGTAATTCTAATTTTCCTAAAAGGCTCACGATCACATGTACACTGAGGAGCAAAAATGAGGTCCATTTAGAGATACGATTGGCTAAGGATTTTATTGGTCTCTACACCTATCTACTCCTGAATAGACCTTACTTTTGTTCTTCAGTGTACATTTGTTTCTTTAAATCCATTCCTCGTACGTTGTATTTCAACGATCAATTTGCTCTCTTTTCGGAACGCTGCATTCAGAAAAAAAAACATACCTAGTGGTGGCAGCTATATAGACAACTGTACAAGTTTTATATGTAGAATTAATGTAATAGTTGAATAAATTTTTATAGCCTGTCTTACATTTTTTATAGTTATTATAACTAAAAAATAATTTATATAATTATATTAAAATTAATTCTACATATAAAACTTGTATAGTTGTCATTTATATAGTTTCTATCACGTTTTTCTCTTTGAGTGTGTCACGAGGAGATTCCTTCTTTACTACTGCTTCTAATTATTTGTAGCTCACCGTATCGCTAACCGGATCTTTTTCTCGCGCGCAAAACAACGATTTCTTCTTATCCGTGTCCACGTTTGCATTCCTCCAATTTTTTTCTTCGGAAGTAACGGCAATAAATAAACGAGAGTAAATCAAGAGTGGCGTTACTGGCTGGCCAAGTTTCTATACTGGCGTGCCGCAAGTGCGAGAGCGGGATTATCTCCGGCCGCGAGGTTTCATTTCGCGGGCCGATCGCGGGTTCCTCGGGATCAGGCGGATTTTTATCGGGACACCCTGTAGAGCCGAGGATAGAACGAGTCGACGGGGACATGTGCGCCGCGTGCCAGCCAGTCGGTGTGCCTGACGACGATGGAGAGTAGCGAGCAGCCGGCGATATGTGGGCCTCACCGACAAACGCACGCACGCACGTACACACAAGTCACACAACGACACACACACATACACACACATACACGATTGCACACGCGGCGCGCGGACAAGCGAGACGGTGTGCGGGTCGTTCCGGAATAATAAGAGCGAGGAAGGGAATGGGACATAATACGGAGCCACCTCCGCTCACGGTGGCCTCCCTGCAAGCTGCGGAATGCACCACCCTCCCCGTCTTCAGCATCCCTTCGTCCGGGATGCTAGCTTCCTTTCCCCACGTCTCCCTTTATCCTACTTTCTCCTTCTCTTCTCTTCCTCTTTCTCCTCGTGGACGATTTTGGGAGAACGCGAGCGGCGTAAACACGTTAGTATATCATTAGATGGATGATCGAACGTGGCTGTGGTTAGTTGAACGGGTTTGGAGGAAGGCACCACGTTTCAAACATCCTATACCGAAAATTAAAAGGTCCGCGTTAGACCTCGAGCGAATACACGACGAGGAATATTTCCTCGATTAATGTTTCGCGGAACTCTAAGCACTGAATGTCTATAATTTGATTTTGGAATGTTAAATGTTGCGATGCTCACCACTTACAGTAATCTAAACTAATTATTTACTTGTTTTTCAATGAAATTATGTGATAATACAATTTAAACTGCAACCTTACTACAAATTAAATTATTACATTATTTTGCCATTTTAAATAAATTCTAATAAAATGATTCTTGCCGTCCCTCGGGAGAGAATTTCGTTGATATTTACGAAAACTCTACAATATTAGTATTTCGCTATACTAATAATAGATTAATAAATATTGTACATTAATTAATTATTATACATTAATTAATGTACTATTAATAATATAACGCGTTGCCGTATTGCCGTGCTAAGTAATTAACAAACATTTCGATATAATTAATTTAATAATATTGCTATTTGGTAACAGGTTAATATAGATTAAATTATCCGCGACGCGTTATGCGAATCCGTCGTGCGTTGACGTATCATCCGCGACAATCGCATGTCGTTGCTGTAAAGCGACTCAAAGCCCGGAGCTTCGAATTCCCGTTGTGAGCGAACGCGGACGGAGGACGAGAAAAATTGAGAGAGAGGCGAACAGAGGCGAGAGAGATTTCGCGAGAGAGCGGCTCTGCACGCGAGAGAGATTGACGACGCGCGACGCGCCGAAGCCAGCGAGATCGCGATCCGCGCGCGATTCAATCCAGCGCGCGTCCACCCGATTGTCTTTAAATAGAAAGCAATTAATAAAGCTCGGCCGAGGCGACGCGCACGAAGCGTGGCGAGGAAGGATGGGCGAACAAACGGAGGGGCAGAGGCCTTCCACGAATTGGCGACTCGTCCGTTCTGCCAATTCAATTAGACGGAGCATCGGGTTACCGATGACTAGTCCGTCCTCCTCGCGTATTTATCCCTCGATTGCTCTCGAAAACGCGAACAGGACGCCGCCGCGGCCTTTGCCGCCCTCCCCGTATTGCGCCGCGGTTCTTTCATTAACGCGGAAATTCATGTCCGTCCGGATTTGTTTAGCCCGCTCTCGGGAGCCTCTCGGGAAAGAAAAAGTCAGGAAGACACGGTGCGGTTCGTTCGTTTTCTTTATTTCGTTGTTACAACCCTCGATTCGATTATTATATATTTTATATGTTATTACATTTTAAATAAATTATAATAAAGTAATAACGAATAATAATAAAATAATTCTGTCGTCCGTTGGGAGAGTTTTACTAATTATGTATAACTTCTCATTATGTACTACATTACCTGAATTATTATATTTATCACGTACATATATTTCGCATCCAGTGACCATATATTATAGTATATTGGAGAGTCACGTTTAGCTGCAAAATTGCCGCAAAGAAGCACCGACGGACCAATACCAATACACGCGAACGCCGAATCGATAATCGTACAAACTCTCTGCCGCGTGTTACACCAAGATACCTCGCTTCCGCGGAGGGCGGAAGTGCCGGAACATCCCGTCCTCGAGCTCAAAACGTCAGCTGAGAAGGCGGGAGGTTCGACTCACCTTTTGAATTCTGCACGCCGTTGCAGTCTCACTTGAGTATCGCTCGCACCGGACGATTGAATTCGGATTTATGTGCATCTAGTACCTCACAAAACGACCTCGTACTTCGGCGGATCGACAGTGTCGATGTAAAAATTTCCCGTTATTCGTTTCCACCAAAATCAAGGTCCGCGTCGCGAGATCCAATCCTTCTCGCTGCTCCGAGACTCCAAGACGAGTCCGCCTCCGGTTTCGCAACCACTTCGTGCACGGCTCTGGGTCCACACTGGTCGCCACCCGTGCTCCGATTCGGGGAGGAAAAAAAACGAGTCTTCCTCGCGCCGCGCGGGGAGAGGTGCGCGCTCGTGCCGGCGAAATTCGCGTTAACACCCGGGGGTTTAAATCGGGGTGAATTCCCAACACATTAGGCGGTCACGCGCATTTAGCATCCGGAGTAACTTTGCACCAACCGGAGGCGGATCAATACTCGCGCGAACGCCGATCAATAATCCCATGCGAAACCTCGCGCCGCGGCTCTCTCTCTCTCTCTCTCTCTCTCTCTCTCTCTCTCTCTCTCTCTCTCTCTCTCTCTCTCTCGTTACACCGGAAATCTCGCGGCGCCTCTCGGCTCGCGAAAGGGCGACCAGCGCGAGACGCACCGCGAGTGCAGTTCCTTCCTTCCCGTTCCTCCCCCGCGATACGGTGGTGGAAACTCGCCGCTCTTCGGCCGGCTAAAATTCCACGGAGAAGACTCCGTTCGCCTTCTGGTTTCGCTCCTAGCGTAGCCCCGACAATTACGGGCCGCCCGCCGCGCGCAAGCGCTGCGCTCTCTCGTTCGTTGAACCGTCCGTGAGAGAGAGAGAGCCGTACGGGTGTGTGCATGCGCGTGCACGCGTGTGTGTGTGTGTGTGTGCGCGCGCGCCGTACGTGTGCCACTGTGCGTCGGACGGAAAGGAAAAAAATATATAGATTAGAGAGAAAGAGAGAGAAACAAGGGACGAGGGGGGGGGGGGGAGAGAGAAAGGCAGAAAGCGAGGGAGAACGAGAGGCAACAATCGCTGGATGCCACCCGCGCCGATTCCGGTGCCGACGCTATCCCCGCGGACCTGCATATTTTTTCAAAGTAGCGGGTAATAAAAGTGATACAGACGTATATAGTAGAACACTAGAGCGTACCCCGATTCGTATTCAGGACGAAGCGTTTTCCCTCACTTTCTTGCAGGTGCGAGTTGATCCCTGGTGAACGTCCGGCGAAAGATGCCCCTGGCCCCCTCCTCCCCACCTCCTCTCCCGGTTCTCTAAACGTCGATCGCGTCGATCGCGTCCTCCCTCTGGTACCGCGTCCTTCGAGAGGCCGGCTATCGCTGCCCCGCTGAAGAGCGCGGTGGCAATCGATCGCGATCGCGAATCGAGCCGGTCGTCGCGCCGCGTCGGTGGCCTTTCCTCGACGATGAAGGTTCCTTGCAGGGCAAAGGAGGGGGAGGGGGGGAGAACAGGAGGCGAGAGGAAACCGCCGGACGGTTTCAAGGCTGACCTGGATGGAGAAACCTCGTTTGTCGCGGGAGCATCTCGGGATCCTTCGGCGAGTCTCCTTCGGACCGGGAGAGATCGCACGGCGCGGCATCGGCGGCGAGAAAACGGCATCACGTCGCCCGTCGTGCTGCACGCTTGCGTCACCGCTTTTGCCTCGCTTACGTCAGTCGATTTTGTTATTATTGTGCATCATTATCGCACGCATACGGAGTATCGCTCCGTCCTTCGGTCGTTTTCCCCGTGCTCGCCTCCGCGACATCGCGCGTTCCCCGAATCGGAAATCGAAAAAAAAATCGCGAAGCTCGAAATAAACTCCACCGGTCAAATATTTGCGAAAAATATACCGGCAGGAATTATGTATTTTAATTTGTCATTTTTATATGTAAATTGTTTGTACATCAGTCCGGATTTTTTCCGGGATTACTTGTACCTCAAAACTGTTTAATCAAAATATTTATTTTATTTGATTTAAATTTGGAAGGAAAATGCAAATATTTATCTTGTTTCAGAGAGATTTTGTGAAAATTGCAAAGTAGGATGTTTTTAAGAAATACATATTATTTACGTATTATATTTATATAAATACTATTTAATTTTTTTCATTATTTAATTCCGGATATAATATTTGTATATAATGTTTGTATTTTCTTCCCTATTTTGAGTTATTTTATACAATGACTTAATTTAATTTAATTTGATACAGATAGATTATGCCCCTCGGCAGTTCAGGAACAGGATCATTTTCTTTCATAATTAGCGGATTGTACATAATGCACGAGTTATGCACCACGCGGCATCTTCGCGAATAAACTTTGCTCCTCCTCCTCGTCGATGCGCCGCGTGCATCACTGGCATAATTAGACTACGGCGAATGAATGCATCATCGTTGCAGAATTGTCAACTTGCAATTGTACACCCGAGAGCCGTGAGCTGCAATCGGGAAGAATTTAAACTTCAATTTATTCGATTTATTTTATCCGACTTCTTTTTATTTGATTTTATCGAAGAACAAATGAAACTCCACTATTCAATATACAAGAATAAAGACAGAAAATGATTGAAGATCTAACGAGGATTAAAAAAAAATATATCTATTTGAGACAAAGCGTCAAATTTCTCGTTCAATTCATTCGTTTTCTCGAGTGACCTTTGTTTGAGCGCTCCTCCAGCTGCGCCGGCTCGATTGCGTCACTTCTGCCTCATCCTTTAACTCGGCAATCTTTTTCCGCGACGCAAAACTCGAGCTTCGGAATCTCGTTACGACGAGGACGATATCGCGCGATTTGTTTTGCTTCGCCGAAACAGCGTGGAAAAAAAGGAGGACAATGTGCGGCGTCGCCGCACACTCGTCATTCGACGAAATTAAAAATATCACGAAGAGAGCGCGAGGAGGAGGGAAAAGATCGGCCCGCCGATGACTAAGATGACTAATCCGGCATCACCACAGGGACACCAGGGTGTGCGGCTCTTTGAGAACCGCTGCGCTCCTCCGCGCGGCGCGGCGTTCCGTGTGCACCACTCCATTACGCATTCACCAACACACGTCCTCGGCTCATGCTCGTCTTCCATCCGAGCCGGGTCGAGCCGAGCCGAGGGGATCCGAGAGAGCGGCGGTGGCGTCCGGCGTCGGCGTCGACGTCGACGTCGGCGTCGTCGATGACGCCGAGCGACGACGACGCCGACGCCGCCTCCGCTCACTCTGCTCCGAGCTGTCGAACGCGCCGCACGCGCACCACCTCCGTCACGTTCTCCACATCACATCTCTATCGTTGAACACACAGTCCCCTCGCCTCCCCTCTTCCCCGTCATCGTCATCGTTGCGCCCTCCTCGTCGTCATCGACTCGTTCGTCGCCTCTCGAGAGGACGTCAGTCGCTTCCTCGGCTCGTACGTTCTTCCTCAGCGCGCCGCAGACCAGGGGGTTCCTCGCTAGGGAGAGAGAAAGACAGAGGCTCTAACTCCGAGATCGCCTCCTCTTCACATTTGGTCCACTTCAAGCTTCTCCCGCGAGTACGACCTTCGTCGGATCTCCGACGATTCGTCCGTCCCAGTTAGGATCCCCGGACATCTCGGGGGAACCCCCCTCGGCTGCGCGGTTCGGATGAATCTCCAGGGGTGAATTTCGTGCGTTTCCACATGAGAGTGCCGGCGAGTAGCCGGTAGACCTCCTCTCCTCTCCGGTCGGACGTGTCCTCACCAATTTGTTTCACCCGGATCCGCGAATGTTGTGCCACCCGAGCCACTCGCCGTCCCCCTCGCACGAGGACGCGTCCGGTCCTGCGATGGGACCGTACCATTGGCATCATCTCGCGGGCCCTCGCGAACGCGACGACGACGGTGGTAGTCGGAGTCGCGAGACAACTTAAGACAATCTTTCAAAAAAGAGAGAAAGGGAGGGAGAGAAAAATAGTGACCGCGGGGGACCGCTCGGATCGCGAACCCTTGCGTCGCAGTCGAGGGGCACAGAGCTGGACCAAGTTGGAGGAAGGATCGCGCGATTTCAAGGTAAAAGAGCTTCCCCCCTCTTTACGGTAAAAGAGCTTCCCCCCCCCCCGGGCGAAGGGGCCTGCTATCCCCGATTTAGGAGATATTCCCGAGAGTACAACTTCGCGCACGCAGTGCCTCGTCCCCGACGCGCGAATGGAGGTGCTCCCTGCCGTCCCCCCTTTCGCCATCGTGTGCCGGTCGGCTTTGAATCAATAATCTCCGGCCAAGATTATATGTAGGCTTCCCCGCGATATCTTGTATTCGAGAAACGATAAGAGAAATGTATCGAAAGGGTTTTAGGGCAACGGGGGGAAAGAGAAGGGAGGGAGGGGGGGAGGGGGGACTACTGCGCTAGGTTCCAGGAAATTGATTTTCTTTCTCCGCATCGATGTTCTCTCTCCTTGTTTCTCTCTCTCTCTCTCTCTCTTTTTCTCTCTCTCTCTCTCCCTCGCTCGCTCGCTCGCTCGCTCGATCGCTCTGCTCGCTCTTATTCTCTTCTGGTTTTAGCAACGGTGTGCGCGATATCAGTGCGCGGATTATTGATTTCCTCGTCCTCTCCGGTTTGCTTATGTTATTTTCGCGGAAAAGGTAGAGCGCAATGATAGTTGATTATAATACCGGGTGAAATCATCTGCCCGCGCCCGGATGAGAGAGGGAGAGAGCAAGAAGCCGTTTCCCGCGGTGAACGTAACGACCCAATTAATTCGTATTCTACATTGGTTATTTCGGTTTGTCTCTTCACTTCATCCCGCTATCGTGTAATTTCACTCCGATCTGTATATAGAATCTTCGTCTCGGTGTTTTCATAGGACTTATATTTTCGCAGGATACTCGAGCATTTATATTTCGTTTAATATCTTGGCAATTTGATACATATTTTTACTTTCGATTATTTTCTGTACGTTCTAGCATTGAGATATTTAATATACAAAAATAAGTAAAAATATATATATAATGCGTTATATTTATACGTATTGTTGTGCATATACAGAAATTATTTTTTATTTTATCTTGAGATGTGATTTTGGTATTTCGTCGCTTTAATAATTTGTTATTTACGCGCGAAATATATATACGGACCATTGCAGCTCATCGATAATTTTGTCGTCGTGCTCGATCGATTATTTCCTCATCAGGAGTGTAGAACTTGTCCTCTAATTTTCAATCTGACCTTAATGCTTGCAGATGGCAGAAATACCCGAGATGGAATCGCCTTCGGCCCGTCAGGACTGTCTCGTTGAGGCCCAAGAGGATTCCACCTCAGTGGAGGCCGGGGCGGAAGGCGCACCGTCGCCAGGCGGGACGGCATCGGCAACAATAATGACAACAGACATCGTCGGCGGCGACGACGACGATAACGCGGCGGGTCCATCCGTCGTACCGGACTCGAGCGACGATTTGATGATGGTGTGCGAGAGACTGGACGAGAGACCGGAGGACGACAGACCCGAAGCGAGACAATCGAGTGATAAGCCGGAGGAGAATCAAGGGGAAGGGGAAAGGGGAGAAGAAGAAGCGAACATGGGTCTAACGGTGGGGAAGAGAGCCAACGAAGAGGAGAAAAATGAGAAGAACGACGAGAACGACGCGAAATTAACGGTAGACACTCTTCAGGAGCTTGAAGAATCGCCGAGAATACCCGATACTCAAGATCACGACGTCGGAGAGCCCTCGGAGGGATCGTGGGAGAGCGGCCTCGAGAAGCCCGCGTCGCCGGATGTTTCCAGGAAGAGACCAGCCGCGGGCGACTTCCTGCCGATCGGCGCGGAGATCAAGAGGATCGGCATCGAGATTCCGGAGGAGCAGGCGACCCAGCTGAGGAACGACGTCAGGAGGCTGTCGCCGGTGCTGGTGAGCCTGCGGGAGAGGACCCTGGGCGAGGTGTCCCTGACCTCGGAGTCCTCCTGTCTCTTCGGGGACGAGCTCGAAGGTAGGATAACGCCGAGGTGCAACGACATCGTCCCGGCGGGATCGTTTCAGATGACAAACGATTCCGGAACGATTCAGGATTCAGTCGGTCAGAATCGCGATGAGCAGGACGCGGGCGAGGAGGAAGAAAAAGAAGCGATCGATAGGATCGGCGCGGATCCTTCGGATGCCGCGGAGTGCACGAGCAGCGGCGACGTCGTGGCCGCGTTAAACTGCGCGAGCGAAAAGATGGATTACGACATTGAAGGCGAAATTACGTCGCTCGGCGTCGATGTGGCATCTCCGATATTCTCGCGAAGCGACGAGAATTCGGACGGGACGCGTCGGGACGACGTCGGAGACGGGAACCTGGCCGTGAACATGGCTGGAAGCGAGCCCTGCACTCCGACCAGAAAATGCGTCGTCGAAGCGACGACGAGTCCCGCGGTGCCGTCAAGTCCCGTCTGTCGAAATTTAAGCGTCGTACTGAACCGCATCGAGGAGGAGGACTTGAAGAAGAAGAGCGCCCTGATAAACACGAACGTCGACGAGAATATATGGGACTACGTTGTCGGAGAGGGTTCGCCTTACACCGACGAAAGACGAGATTTCGTCGAGGTGGCGTCGCGCGATTCACTCGCGGAGACTTCGGAGAGCCCGGAGAGGAGTGCGAAGAAGCAACGGCAAAGCGGCTCCTCTCCGACAACCAGATCGAAGAAGCACGAGCTGGCGGAGGGCGCGCGCAGTCCGGACAGTGGACTGATCCTGAAGAAGTGTAAGGTGGTGCTGGAGCGAATCGGCGAGGGGCACCCGTCGCGATCGGAGACCGCGGAGGTTGCAGGCGAAACCAGCGTGAGGGGGACGACGCTCGAGAAGGACGACGAGTCCGCGCCCGTCGCGGTGATCGGCAAGCTCGAGGTGGACGAGGAGGTGGTGCTGGCGAGCTCGTCGCCCGCGGCCGAGGACAGTCGCGTGTCCAACGAGCTGGACTCGTCGGAGACGATGCCGAGCTCGCCGGAGGAGGCGCCGGAGGTGTCGGTGGACGTTGCCGAGGGCGTCGACACCGAGACGGAGACGGAGACCGGCTCGGACAGCTCGGAGGTCTCGCCCATCACGAGCATCCGCCACGAGTTGCGCGACGTCGACATGGCGCCCGATCATCAGCTACCCTGCTCCGACGGGGTCGCCCTGTGCTGCGTGGAAGCGATGGCGCCGATCATGACGAGATTGGAGGCCGACCGGCCGGAGGCGTACACGGAGGACTCCGCCGAGAGCCTGGCCCTGGCGACCGGCGCCAGGGACGAGGTCAGATCCGACGGGAGCGACTCCGGACTGGGGAACGAGATCCCCGGTGATCCAGGACCAGCGCCTGCACCGGAAAGCGATTCGGAGACATCTTTCCTCGACAGGCTGCCGGACGACATCCTCTCCGACAAGGAGAAAGGTAAGCAGCGTTTTCCTCTTTCGAGGTTCTTCTATTAAAATCACGAGGCTTTTTTTCCTTATTGAATTTGATGGAAGTGTCGAGAATGATTGTCATGAAGTTCTGGTTACGAATCACTTTGATATGTTTGTTGAAATTTATGGCGTTTTGATAAAAAAATCAAAAGTAGTTAAAAATGAATGCAAACTAATCATTGAAATCGTTGAAGTTAGAATATCATTATTTATTAAATCGTTTTTAGCAAATTTTGATGAATTTTATAATGCATGCATTGTTGTTTGATGATAATGGCATAAAAATCATTTTCATTTTATATCCCACTTTTTTAATGACTTCCCCGATTCTATTATCATCAATTACAAGATGCTGCGCATCTATCCGACTTTATGTTTAATTTCTAGATGTTGCTCAACATTAAAACTATTCGTTGTCTAAATTGTTATCTGTACAAGGATTGTCTTATTACTTCATCTTTTACAAAAGCTTTTGTTAAAAGTGCAACTTCAGTTGCAATTTTTTAATTAAATGCTTTCTATTGAGCTGCAAAATTCCAAGGATAATCATTGTAAATTAAACGACCGACTTGAAGATGCCTTCAAACTTTTATCCTTATAAAAAAACGCGAAATGTTTAAACTCCGCGAGGACTGTCCTTGCCAATCCAGTCGGGCATTTTCTGGTTGAAGCTGTCGAGAGAGCCAGCGAGAGAACGAGGAGAGCGCAACTCGATAAGCCTCGCATCGATTGTCAACGCCGCAATACACCGGGTGTCACAGAACAAGGGGGGAAGTTGCTTTCTCGATAAAAATCACAGTGAACTTTTCTCGGCGAAAATGTCAACCAGTCGACTCCTACCTGAATCTCGAATTAATATCTCGTCGCAGTAAAATCCGTGCTTCGTGCCGAAGGATGAACGAGGAATTTTGTTATCTATCGACGAAGGAATTTCCCCAACGCCATGATTTGATTCGCGCTCTTCCCCTTCGCAAGGCACTCATCCGACGATGAGAAAAAAAACCATTATTGTTCCCCGAATCTCTCTTGCTGACAGAAGTCGATTTCGAAGTTTCGCGAGAAGAATTTGGCAAGTTATTATTTCCTTTCGTGATAAGTTATCGTAATCAGCCCAGAATGTTACAATCGTCTTCGCAATTCCTGCACTCAGAGAAAAATTTATAAGTAGTGAACAACTGTAAAAGTGGCAGCTGTAACTTTAAAGGTAACAGCTATATAAGTTTTATATGTAAAATACACATAGTTGAATAAATTATTTTATAGTTGCAATAATTATAAATGGTTTATTCATCTGTGTACGTTAATTCTACATATATGAAACTTGTATAGTTGTCACCTTTATGGTTGCCACCGCTACGAATTTTTCTCGGAGTGCGCGAAACCGAGAAGAAGCGTGCCGTTTCGTACGTAGGAATTTGCTATGCCGGCGTTCGCGTCTTTCAGGTGTGAATCAGTTGGACGGCTACGCGACGTCCTCAGGGACGCCCGGGACGCCGGGGCAGCTGCCCCTGACGAGCTTCCGAACGCTTCCGGCCAAGAGCAACCTGAAGCGCAGGCTGACCGACTGCATGGAGGGCGACGAGTCGCGGGGCAACGTCGACGAGCCGTTGAAGAAGAAGCGCAACATCCAGTTCGACGCGGTGACGGTCTATTACTTCCCCAGGGCGCAGGGCTTCACCTGCGTACCTTCCCAGGTAAGTCCCGAAAATTGGTCCCCTTCGCCTTCCCTTCCGCCTCCCCCTCACCCTCCCGGCATCTTTTCCTTTCAAACTCCTTTCAGGCAACCTTTGTGTTACTTCGCGATACGTCTTCCCTTTCTTTCCCTTTACGTCTATATCCTGACCGCATTGCTATCCCACGCTTGTAGCAGATAAATGGCTCACCGAATGCCGCATTTAAATTTCGTGTATTTTGATTCCGTTGTTCCGGAAGAGTATGAATATGGAAAATGTATTCGTTTGTCTGTTTACACGCAATCGTTCTCTTTGCAATCTGTACGCTTCGTGCATTGCCAATTTGTACATACCGTTCCAATTGTCTTCTTACGTATTATTTATTACCGTTTAATTACTATTTCTCTCCCCCTCCCTCCTTGTATCATATAAGCGCGCAGAAATAATCGCAGTAGATTTTTTGTTTCATCGCATTTGCCAGTGTCGGGATTTTATTTATATGGACCGAAGAGAGAGAGAGAGAGAACGAGTAACAAGCGTCCGAAGTTGTTTACAACGGGAAAATCTTGCCGTCATTTGTAAAATCTACCCCGTGAGAGAGGATGTGAGGTTGAATTTATATATGTAAGATACGATCGGTTCTCCTCTCTTTCTTTCAATCGCGTTCACGCAAGACGACTCCTCTTTCGATTCTTCCCTCTATCTCCCCCCCCCCCACGTCATTTATAATACCATTCAATAATACCTTTCGATAATACTCGCTATCGAATTTGTATAAGACATAGTCGAATTCCCTTTTCTTTCGTGTGGCCCATTACTTTACAATAAAATTCTATGATGTCGTGATATAAAGTTCCTTATTGACTGCACGTAAGGCTTCGGCCATAAGGGATTCCATAATCGCCATATAGGGGAGAAAAAATGAACAAGTTTTTCAACGTATTTGATCGTAACAGTGTAATACCATTTGTATTTTATGAAGCTTTTATTCTTTATTTGCGTTATTATTGTTTTTTTTATTGTTATCTTTATTTCTATTATTTTTACTCCACTAATCGATTTGTACAAGTTTGAAATAACAAAAGGAAGATAAAAAATAAATAAATATATAGGTATATATATTTACATATTTTATATATGTATATATATATTCAAATATTATTAGTCTTTTTATCGGTATTACACTATTAGCGTCCTTTACAGTTTTTGTATAAAGATCGCTCTCGGTTGAATAAGTAAATAAACGACGGTGTTCGCGCGTGGATTTACGCGAAGAGACGCAAGAGACAGATCGATTCTCTCGCGGTTTCAGGGCGGCAGCACCCTGGGCATGAGCGCGACGCACACGCACGCGGAGAGGTTCTCGTTGTCGGAGCACGCAGCCGAGCAGAGGCGGATCCATCGCGCGCGCCTCGCGCAGCTGCGCTCCGAGCGCAACTGCGCCAACAACTGCGTGACCGAGACGGCGTCCAGCTCGGAGGATCCCAGCGACGACACCGACGAGGAGCCGAGCGACAACGAGGAGCTCGACATCGACAGCTATTACTTCCTGCAGCCGGTGCCGACGTGGCAGCGCCGAGCGCTACTTAGAGCCGCCGGTGTGCGGAGGATAGACGCCGTCGAGAAGGACGAGTGCCGCGACATCCGCGCCAGCAGGGAGCACTGCGGATGTGGCTGCAAGGGATATTGCGATCCCGAGAGCTGTCCTTGTAGTAGGGCCAACGTAAAGTGTCAGGTGAGAGAGAAAGAGAGAGGAGTGAAATGGAGTAATAATTGACTTTGGAGTACATAGTATGGTATACAGTAGATTTATGTAAGCTCGAAATAATGAAGATAAGATGATAAAAGATAAAATTTATATCTTTATGTAGATATTACCTAGCACTTATATAGATACCTACATATATATTTTAAATAAACATACAAAAAATAAAACGCATGTGTGTGTACATATACATACATACATACGTATATATATATATAATAAAAAGCGAGAACAGCGTTATAAGTGACATGCAACAGGCACTACAAAATTAATACCTATACAATATATAAGATAATTGAAATAATAAAATAATCGCCAAAATATATAAAGATACTAAATAAATAGATATAAAATACTTCAAGAGATTTATAAAAAAGTCATGCAATTTAATTTTATTTCACGACTGTTGTTGATAAAAAAAAATTCCTTAAGACGAATCTCTATAAGACATACTGATCTCTTGTTTTTAGTTATGTTGTCATTGTGTGTGTGTGTGTGTGTGTGTGTGTGTGTGTGTGTGTGTGTGTGTGTGTGTGTGTGTGTGTGTGTGTGTGTGTGTGTGTGTGTGTGTGTGTGTGTGTGAGAGAGAGAGAGAGAGAGAGAGAGAGAGAGAGAACACGAGTGGAATTAACATTCATCTACTTTTATGAATTAAACGCGATAATGAATGTGATAATTTAGCTCTTGTTGTTAATGGCACTTTGTTTTAGAAAGAGGGAACATATCCTTTAGATGTAAAATTTAAGGAACTTTGATATTGATTAAAAATGTAAAGAACGTGAAAATTAAAAAATTTCTGACCTACTTTTTAAAAAACTCACTCGAAAATTCGTACAAAACTTAATTTTCTCCAGTTTGAGATCGATGTGTTACGTAATTTGAGATTAATCTGCTGAAATGTTCTGAGACTGCCATTGCATTTAATCCTTCCAGCGATTAATCTCCCCATTTGTTAACACGTTCCAAGTAAAACACTTCGTTCAGATCAGTTAAACTGATTGAGCCCGAAGGATAAACTGAGGGATTAACGGGTAAAGCTTGAAATCGACTTTCCTTAGCTGTAAAAAAAAAAAAGAAAGAAGACCGTAAACTTTATTCCGAGAAGTGCGAAACGATTTTTCATTGAATTCGATTTTCAGGTGGATCGACCGGGTTTCCCATGCGGCTGCACGCGGGACGGTTGCGCGAACAGCACAGGCAGGATCGAGTTTAATCCGGTGCGGGTGCGAACGCATTTCATTCACACGCTGATGCGACTGGAGTTGGAGAAGAAGCAACGCGACGAGGACGGTGGTGGCGATCACGATCAGGTGATGGACAATCAGGGGCATAACGGCCGGGGCGCACGTCCCCTGAGGGACATCGGTACCCTGGGGATGGACACCGTGGGCGGCGACGTGTGCGCGATCCCAGGCACGGGACCCGGCGGAGGCGGATTCACAACTTTACACTACGAGACAGGTCACGAGAGTGTCGGCGTGGCCAGCTGCCAGCCGGAGGTGCCCGGCACGCGGGAGGACAGCCTGGACTTGTACGCCATCAGGGACGACTGTTACGCGAGCGAGGACGCGGTGGACAGTAGCCAGTCGGTCGTTGTGCAGCGGAAGCTGCACCCGGAATTCGGCCAGGCCTTCCAGAGCTTCTCGCCTGGCGTGCCGAGCGGCGGCGCCGCCGGCGGCGGCGGTGGCGGCGGTGGTGGCGGCGGCGGCGGTATGAGCTTCCAGCAGTCCTCGTACCAGGACTACGGGTCACCGTACGCGACTCTGCCGTCCACGTCGCGGTTCCAGCCGCCACCGCCGCAGTTCCAATCGCCGCCCAATCCGGTCGCTTTCGCGCACTACGGGCCCTACGGCGGGCCGCAGGACACCGCGGGCGCCGCTCTGCAGGGTGGCTGCGCCGGCCAGGTGCATCAGATGCCGCAGCCGCCGCCCCCGCAGAGCCAGCAGCAGCAGCAACAGCAACAGCAGCAGCAGCACTCGTCCTACGACGCGACGGTGTTCGCGCAGGACGACGCCGCGAGTACCGCGCAGTACACGAACCTCACCAACTCGGTGCAGCCGATGAACGCGACGGTGGTGCAGCAGATGCAGGGCAAGCTCGAGCCCTTCTCGGAGCTGCTCAGCGGCAGGTACTCGTATTACGGTGAGATGCACGAGCCGCAGCAGCATCACAGTACTTACGGTGCGCACGGCACGGCCGGCAAAGTCGTGGAGATGATCGAGCCGGGTCAGATCACCGGCGAGCAGCAGCCCGACGGCGCGTCCGAGGACTGCGACGAGAACTTCGGCGAGATCATCAAGAAGTCCATGGTGGAGACCGTGTCTGCCTAGGATGAAGGGAGCCTACCTCGCGTCGGAAATGTCTAGGACGAATTACCGGAGACGCTCGGTGCGTGTCGAAAAATCGCCGCCGGTCTCTTCAAAATCGGATGGGGTGAAGCCCCTTTCCTGTCCGCGCGACGAACTCGAGAACGAGGAACTCGATCCTTAACGCTCGACAGTCGTTCTTTTCGTCTAGGTTCAAACGACGTTCGAACAACGGACTCTGCCGAATACAAGGACATTCGACACACACACACACAAACACACTCCGTGAACGACGTTAATAATTCGGTTCCTTCAAAGCCTGGAAGATCGAGTCCGTCGGATCTCTTCCAATTTTGCGATAATCTCGAAAGCGAGGACTTCGAAGAACAAGCTAGATGAAAGAGGGGACTCCGCGGGGTTGTTGACAGTTCATCCTTGCGATATTTGAATAAAGGGAGGGGGTGAATATGGTGCCCTCCGAGGGAGATGAACCGTCTCCTGGGGCCTCGGGTTTTTTGAGAGATCTCGCCCAGAGATCGTTAGAGAATTTTACGGCTACGACGTGTGCGTCCGCCCGGGATGGAGAGACTCGCAATGTCATCGTCGGCGGTGTCCTTAATCCTCAAGAACCGCGCTGACTAAGTCACTTCGCGATATGAAGATCTTGTTTTTACAACGAGAATAGAATTTCTCGTTTGAATTTTTCCGCAGTAAAAGTGCGGAAGAATGGTAGCAAATCGTGGGGTCCAGTAAACATCAACTAACGGTAACATTACATCAATATTACAATTACCTCAAAAATACAAATTGTTGTACAACACATGTTTATTACATTTATATTGTTGAGCGAAAAATTATAAATTGCTGTAACTATAATTGTCACTGTTAACTGATGTTTACCGAGGAGTGACTCGTCCGATGCGGGACGGCGACGATGTAACGTTCGAGCGAGACGACGACGGGGATCTGGGGCCTGGGGAGGTGGAAATCCCCAAAGCTCTCGGATTCTCGTCGCGGAATCTTCAAGAGCGATCCGTGAGCCATGGTGGGAAAAGATTTCAACGAGGTTGTGACCAAGAAAAAAAAAATAACACATGGGATCAGCTTATAGATTGCAGTTTATAATACCTAACTTTTAAGCATTAAAGGACGACTGCGACCCGGAAAGCGGAGTTGCGAGTCCTTTTTAGGCGAGCCTCGAGTCCGAGGAGGCTGCGTATAATGTATCGATCTAGAGCGAATCTGCGCTCGCTCTAATTCGAGAGAATCGTTCTGGGATGCATGTACACAAACAAAAAAAAACACACACACACACACGTGCATACACACACGTACATACGTACATACAGTTGAATTTTGAAAATTTATATCATTTGAATATATTGTACGCAGTATAAAATATATTGTGTATAATGTACTGTATATCGAAATTTATATACATATATATACAAAGATCAGATCTGTATTCAATATTTTTATATCGGAATTTATATAATATTTATATGACTTTTCTCATATAAGTACTATATACATTTAATAGAAGTATGTACAATTTATTTAATGTTTTATAACGGAATTTATTAAATAGAGAGGAGAGCACTCCCGATTAGATTGAAGTTTACGCGATTGATTATTCTCAGTTTCTCACGTCTGAGCTTTTAGCGTCGAGAAGCGTTGCGATTAAAAGAAAAAAAAAAGCAAATCAAGATTCTGCAGAAGTGCGTCGCATCTCTCGGTGATGGGGACGAAATTCCAGAGTGAGGACTTTGGATCTCTCGAATCGTTAGAGCTGCCTAAGAATCGTGCTCTAGAGCGGAACTTTTTTTGAGACGCGAGGCGAAAACGAAGCGAGACGCGGCAGCGTTTCGTTGATTCTCGAACGACGAGGATAACGACGACAAGGAACAACAAAATATAAAGAGCGAGAAGAGTACACACGCGTACACATGACACATTCGTAGACGAGCGATTGATACGTGAGCGATTGTGATACTTGAGCATACGAAGGAAAGAAAAAAAAAAGAAAATAAGGAGGAAAGAGAGAAAAAGAAAGCGGTTCACTGCGCCAAGTTCGTAGGTTAAGAGATAAATTATATGGGACTTTTTTTACGCCGGTCAATGTAGCTGCGAATGTTCCAGTTGACGGATCGATGACGAAGCGCGGATTTCGATTTTCTTCTCTTCGCGCAATTTCCAAGCGTGAAAGATCTCGAACGTGTCGAGCGCCAGGAGGATATTTTTTCGAGAAAAAAAAGAAAATCGCACTTTTGCTCGCGCGCGGGCAATCCTTTATTATATTTATAATTATGCATGTATAAAAAATTATATATATATATATATATACGAAATTTATATGTAAAATATATTTTAAAATTATATAAGTAAAGTAAAAAAAATTATATAACTTTAAAATTATATACTTTACACAAAAAAGAATATAATGTATTCATAGGAACATATACGATTGTTATTTCATAATTTTTTTAATAAATAGCATTATTATTTCGTTGTCACGGTCAAGAATCGCGGAATGATCAAATAATTAATTTGACTGTTTTGAGCGGAAGGTTAATTTTATATAATATACGTTAACGGCATACTTACATCATTGTTTTTTCCTTGAATTATATTTTTATAATTATATATTTACATATTCCCACACGCGGCGACTGTCTAGAGACTCTAGAGCACTTATACTTTTTTATAATTTGGCGCTCGATACATTTGAATCTCCATTTTAAATTGTTGAATACACACATTTGTAACTGATATTACGGTGCCTACGGTAATTATATATACGACTTTAGTCGCGTAATCATTTCTCCACCCCGAACGAAGAGGAGGGATACACACATACACATCCCCCTCCTCTCGGAGGTGCGGAGGTGGTGAAGATTGAACGGACACGAATACGGCGAGAGAGAGAGAGAGAGAGAGAGAGAGAGAGCTATTCGATCAAAGCGAAGAGGAAGCTCAAGAGAAGGGGGAAGAGGGAAATTCGCGCTTGAGACGCGACCAGAGGCTCGACTCTCCGTCGGCGACGAAAGAAACGGGCTGAAAGGCAGACACATACCGCACACCGCCGTCACGCCGACTAATCCCTTTGCACCACCCGTCATCCTCCAAAAAAAAAAAAACCGAAATAAACCACAATCAATTGTATTCCCCAAATCACTCCCCTCCTGCCCCCATCCCACCCCGTAGAAGACATATTTCAAGAGAAACGGACCTCTCTTTAGCGCATCCCGGGACGTTGATCGCTGTGTCCACGATTAATCGAAGCACTATGCATAAGCGAAGCGTTAACGATAACGACGATAGTATTAAATTTATACACGCATACGGATACACGTGCGTAAACAACACATAACACACACACACACACACACACACACACACACACACGCATCATACAAATATACGTACGTATACATACATATACACTCGAAGCCGGACGTGTCAGTTCCCGAGGTTTGCGAGGCACCCTTTTTCTTCTTTTATTTTTTTTCTCTTTTTTTTTCTCTCTCGCTCCCTGATCGCGCTGGCGTACCTCACTGTGTTCATCGTCGATGATCGGTGCCTAACAAAACGAAGCGAAAAGTAGAAACCGTTGATTGATAGAGAGAACGGGAGCAATTGTAGATCGATAGAGAGAGAAAGGGGCAAAAAGGTGACGAAGCGTTGTTTTCTTCCGTGGAGAATGCGGTATCTCGGTAGGAACGGGGTGTACCCAAAACGCGGAGAGGGATGTGACACGTCCGCGCGCGTGGCATTGAAGGAAAAAAAGAAAAAAAAAGAATAAACATATAAAAGATTATACACGTATGTAAGTAACTTTTAGAGTATTTGAGTAAAAAAGAGGCATACATAGTTGATAGCGTTTTATTAAATGTTGTGAAAAACGTCTCTCATCTGTCTGTCTGTCCGTCTGTCTGTCTGTCTGTCTGTCTGTTGTCTAAATGTCTCATGCAGTCTTCACGTTCTTGAACGCGCGTTTAGCGATAAATGTGACTGAAGGTAATCCGCAAGATAACTTAAGAATTTAGGAGAGTTCAATTTAACAGAATAAGAAATTTTTTCTGTCTAGTTCCATCTTCATTACTCAAATCAGAAAACGAACAGCTACATTTAGCGCTAAGAGCGTCATCGGAACACCTGTGTGTGTTTGCATTCAAGAAAGATGTTTTTAATCCATCCTTTTTATCCATCCGTCTCCTCCGTCTCGTTTTAACATGACGATTCTTTTCTTCTTCTTCAATGTACTATATCAAATTACCCTAATATTACATTGGCGATCACTTTAGAGAGAGGAAGAGAGGGAAAGAGCTGTTTGTGACTGTATGTCTTGTCCACCAAAGGAGTAATTTGGGACTAATAGGGGGGCTATAGGAGCCTTTTATTTCTCTAGTTCTTAATTAGACTTGTTTTCCTGTTATTTTCTCTGGTAAACCTTTGATAAAATCGGGACGTATGTGGGCTGAGGGTCCCCGGAAATCGAACCCGAGAGACTACAAGTCGGCCGCTTTCACAACGAGCTACGCGTCATCTCCAATGGTTTTTTTTTAACGCGGCCTTATTTTCCTTCAGTTTAATTATTCTTAAGCAGTATAAATTATTAAGTCCTGAACAATTAGCTCGTTAGTGCAGCAATATTAGTAATCTTTTTATATATCATTCATTAGCTTATCATTTATCTAAATTATTACTGTCATTTTGAAGAAGTTATATTTACTGTGATAGATGCCATTCGTACAGAAAGAATAAAATATACAAATAGAAGCAGAAAAATATTTACAGAAGAAAAATTAAAAAAAACAGTCGTGTAATATTAGAAATGGTAGAAAAATAGTAACGTGATCCTCAATTTCGCGGTGAATTTAAACCAGTATGAGCGGATCTAGAAATGGAGAAGCTGCTGTAGCAGTCGCTCTATTCTCTTCAGAAAGCGTCAACAAAAATGGCAAAGTGGTATAGCGTATATTCTAAACATGGCGCGTGAAATCTCTCTCTCTTCACGGACATCAGACATGGAACACAAATGTGGAATCTTGAGGAAAGCAACGCCTCGGACTGGACTAGTACGATGGTAAGATTTCGTCGCTATGCTGCGATATAAGAAAAGTAAAAGTACGCGAAATTTAAAGCTAAAGTATGCGAAAGATCAATTTACATATATATGATTTTCATGTAAAAAATTGCATTCTCGAACTTAAACTTGGTGCTTTCTATTTTATTTCTCTTATTTTAGAGATATCATTTGATTTATTTAATTACTTGAGAAATTTAAACCTCTTAATTTATATTTACCTCTTTCAAAGAAAATTTTAGCCATATGTATATAGTTTATCCTTCATATTTAACATTGACGATTTCAATTAAAACTTAAATTAAATTCGGTCAAACTTTAAAATCTACTTAAAATTACTACTTTTCCTTTAGAATTTTATTTCCCACAATTTTTAAGTTTTTTTTCTCAAAATACTTGAATAGGATTTTCATTATTTTTATAACTATAATTATCTAATTAATTTTGCAACTTGCTTCAACATTAAGTGCAACATTTGAATTAAAAATCTACCAAATTAAAATTTCTACAAAATTGTGGAAAAAATTTAGATTATTTTTCATCTTCGAAAGGAAGAGACTTTTGTCGCGTCTTTGAGACTTCTACAAAACTAGACGCTCTTTTGGCTTCTCAGCGAAAGAGGCTCCGAGACCCATGGATCCGTCCCTGAATGCCCTCTCCTAAACAAAGCCGAGGGGAGCACCTCCGTTACAACAAATGGCGGTACCGTCGTAAGTACCTGCTCCCCACCCCGTATCTCGTCATGGTGGGAAAAAGTCCGTCACACACCGGCACACATCTCCGGCGTGACGGTGATTGCCACACAGTCGTACAGTCGAGGTCCGACTCGCGAGGGAAGCTCGTGAACCGTACGGCTGGCAATTTTCCCGGCGCGTCGCGGCTCACGCGCGCGTCCCTCGGTCCCGCCTTGGTTTTTCCTTTCGCAATCTGACGAGCGGGGACCCCCGTGCGTCGCGGCGGCGGTCCCCCGGTCCCCCTACGTATACCGTATCGTACCGTACCGCACCGTACCGTACCGTGCCGTGTCGTTCCGTTCGCGGGGAACGGCACTCGCTCGCTCGCCCGAAAGAGAGAGAGAAGTCCGCCGCCCGTCCGTTCGTTCGCGTTCGTTTGCGAGCGATCCGTTTCGACGGTAGCGGTACCCGAAGATATCGGGAGTGCAGTTTTTTCGAAGCTCGAGGATCACACGGTGGATCGTGAAGTGAGTGAAGTTCCATTGGGGTGGCACGGAGCGTGAACGAGAGAGAAGGAGAGAGGAGCGACGACGTGCTCGGAGGTGTCGTTGACGTTTGGTGTGTCAGTGTCCTCTCTCGGGCTCTCTCGCGCCTGCACTTGCCGCACTGCTCTCCAACTCTCTCTCTCTCTCTACGTAATAACTTCGTATAACATACATTAACTGAGTCGACAAGGCACAC